>NC_079147.1:17870893-17893453 GCF_945859685.1 Eupeodes corollae | reverse complement strand
AAAAACATATTCAATTTTAGAACTTTCAGACAAATAAAGTTTGTCAGGTTAAAGAAATGACAATGCTATTCTTATTTTTCTAAATTATTGGTACTATTCTGAGTTGATAACTCAAAATTTCGTCATTAGTCAATAACTGGCGAAGTGATGGTCTTCATTCATAGAAATTACAGTACGTTCGATGAGTCCCAACGGACAAATTATGTATAACTGAGCATCATTAGCGAACAAGCTAAATGTGCAGTGTCTAACAATAGAAGGAAGTTCATTGACATAGATTGAAAATAGCAGGGGACTCAGAATAGATCCCTGTGGTACTCTAATACTTTTCAATATAAATTTGGAAAGAACTTTAACTTTAAGTTCGATAGCTTGTAGTCTATTAATTAAGAAAGAGTTTATTAGTCGGACTGCAATAGAAAAAAAATGAACACGAATTTAAGAGTTTTAAAGGCTTTGAAAAGCCCAAAAACCTTAGCACTGCTATTAGCTCAGGACCGATGGTCTTTCGAATATCTTCTGTGACATCTATTACCGCTTTAATACAAGTATTTTTCCTACGGAAGAAATCTAAATATTTGAGCTTGGATGATTTTTTTTTTAATTTTCAGAAAAAGGGTAGGAGATATTGGCCTAAAATTATCACACCTGGGGGACTTAAATCCTGGAAAAATGTTTGCCTTTCGCTATTATATGCGTGGGCTATAGTGGTATTAAAAGTGCAGTTGGAGATAGCGCTGGAAACGATTTTCGAGTTCAAGTTGTTAATATACAATTCTTCAATCTGATTATATTTGGACTTACAGTTTGCTTAAGTATCTTCCAAATTTGTTTCCTGGTTTGGCAAATACCAGAGAATATCTTAATCTGTGCTGTACGTATCGCTTAGACCGTTTGGTTTCAAATTGAACAATATTGTTGATATAAAAACGTAAACACGTAAACTTTTATATCGCTTGTAAGCCAAAGCGAGCTGTTTCATTAATAATAATTGCATCTTCTCTATGAACCAAAGTTTTTTCTTGAATGGAAGGGAGGTTTTATTTTTTAAAGGAACATGGGTATTGAAAAGTCTTAAATGTTGAATTATTCTACTTGTTGGATAGGGAAAGACTTAAAAAGAATAAGATCCAAATTTACACTTAAAACAGTACTGTGAAGTAAAAGAAATTCCAGAAATCCTAGTATTCGAAGGTATTATGGCGAATATTTACTTTAAGGCCGTAGGTTAGGAAAATAACCTCATTTCTGGAGAACACTGGAACCGATCACTAAAAAATAACAAATTCAGCAATGTAGGTTCGAAATTATAAAAATGATTTCTTTAGGTAAAGATTAAGTGAGCTAAGTTCCTCAACAAATGTATTTTCGAACAACAAGTTGCAGTGTTGGGATATTACTCTAAAATTTCTTTCAATTTAGAAAAAAAATTAAAGAAAACAAACGTTCCTGGAAAGTCTGTAGATTGGACCCAGAAGAAGTTGTTCGTCCCCATTTTTCAATTCTACACTTAATTGTGCTCTGTAAAGTTTCTTTTACAAAAATTGCACACCTCCACCTTTGCATCGTTCTTATATTACGCTCGACTGTTAACCATGTTTTCGGATTCACAAGATTTTACTTTAAGATCTGCTATTTTGAAAGAACTCTATTTGGGTATCTTGCACTTTTGAAGTTGTTATCTTTTAACATCTGACTTTCTTTGCCAGTGGGACAAAGTTATACCAAAAATTGACTACTACACTGTTCAAATTCGACACAAAATTGGTTACATTGGTCACAGTTCGCAAACTTAAAAAATATTTTGAGCTGTTGGGAAAAGTAAAAAAAAACTCAGTTTTGTCGATTTTCCTCTAATCCTTTTAGTTAGAAATTCCCACTATTTTTAATATAAAGGTTTGGATCTGAAGGCTTTTTATGATTAGTTGACAGAGGAACTTAATAACCAGAAAAGTCGTATCTACACTGATCGGGTTCCTGGGAATGATGATGAGGAAATAAGTGCAACTCTGCCAAAAGGGTTTCCTGACCGTATTATTAATCGAAGAGGTGATCACAATTGACCACTAATTTCTTTTCATTTAACACACTAACACTCTTTTCTTTGGGACTATTAAAAGGTCTTTTACATAACTTCGCAATTGATTTACGACTTTGATGATGGAATTCGTGAAGCTATAGAGGACCAGGCCAGAAATGTGGGAAATAGCGATGAACAATTTCAGAAAATATTTGGTTAATAGCGTTTTCCAATGATATTAGCATGCTTCCCTCTTTGCAATGAAAGACAAATTCATTGATTAAATGAAACCTCTTATTGGAGAACCCTGTACAATGTCAAGTTAGTAATTAGTAGATATCAGAACATAAGTTCAGATAATAATAGCTAAAAAGAAGAAACTAATGTTTTTAGAATATGATAAGAATTAGTTATTCGAAACACCAACAAAAAAATATCAGTCATTCAACTTGTCAGTTTAAATATACATATTTCAAAAATAACTCACTTGAGATTTCACACCAATTTGTGTACTTACAATAAGTAAATATTTTTATAGAAAACGTAAACAACGTTTTGAAGTGACTTATTGTTAGGTAAAATGTGTAAAAGATAAGTTTGTATACACTTTTTATTATTGCACAATGCAAATGAGCTTTTATTATTCCCAGTGCAACTTTTTATAAATTGGCCTATTAAAGAATATAAGTTGTTCAATTATAACATTCACTCACTCATATAAGTCTTGTAATTCAAAGGCTAAATTACGATTCTTTTTGATAATGCAAGGAATAGTTCCTAAAATCAATTTTGGTTCAGGACCATCTACTCCGCGTTTCTTCCAGAAATTGAAATTCCATGATAAATATACGTAAATAGCCCCAAGAACTGCACTAAGGCAACACAAAATAAGGGTAAAAATTGCCATTTAAACTTCTATCAATATATTAACGTTAAGAGATTTAAACACAAACTAAGTTAATCAAGTGAAAATACATCGTTTTTATTTATAAATGAAAAGTGTAGAGCTTTGAGATGATAAGAAAACTTTAAGCATTATGAAAACCATAACCATTATGAATATAAATTTCATCATTTGATGTGCGAACAATCTATAAGATCTTTATCTATCGATAAGATAAGCTTTTAAAATTCTATTAAGAGAAAGACTCTTTACACAAAAATGTATTTGCTTGCATTTGACTAAAGAAGGGTTGATAGATAAAAGCTGTAAAACAAACGTATTAGTATTTTTTAGCAGTAAATCTGTTTTGTGTAGGAAGGCCTATTTTTCTCTCATTTCTAGATTCGGAAAATAAATTTACCTTGAAATTTTTGATTTTAAGGAAAGAGCTAGAGTTGTGTCTGAGTTAGTTTAAAGGAATAAATGCTTTACTACATCATATTTTTTGATGTGTTATTCCCTAAGTTTGAACCCTGCTTCTCTTTATTAATCAATTAAAATTTGCCTTTAAGTGGATGCATATTAAACTTTTCTAACTCTGTAACTTTTTTTTATAATTAGCAAACACTAAAAGGGTTTTTTTATACCTTTAATATGCCAAAGACACAGTATGAGCATCAGGAAAAGAGGGAAGGGTTGGATAGAAGGTGTCAGTGTACATTGGTTTTAAATTTCTTAACATTGCAATGACAGGGAAAGATAGAGCGTGGCAAGGCGTTCCACATTCGCGTAGTACGGCTAAAAAAAGAATCTCTGTACTTCATAGTACGGCCGAAGTTGGGCTGAAGGGTAAACTGGAGGGAATTCCTAGAAGCACGGGTATTACGGTTAAATTGTTTAAAGGGAGGAATGCAACTGGCTATTTCACTAGAGCATAGTCCGTTAAAATAACGGTAAAAAAGGGTGAGGCAAGAAACCTTGCGTCGATGTTCGAGTGATGTAAACGAGTTGATGATGTTAATGTCACCAATCATTTTAAAAGCTCTTTTTTGAATACTGTCCAAGAGGCTTAAATAAGTTACTGGAGCACCAGCCCAGAATGAGTTTATATTCAAGTTTCGGACGTATATAGGTTTTGTAGATTGTAGCAAGATCAGACGGAGAGAAAAATTTCTTGCTACGTCTCAAAAAACCGTTTCATTGATGCAAGTGCCACTCATAGATAGTGGCAAAGAATGTTTATCTCGCTTTAACGATGCAAGACAGCATTGCGTTTTCGAAGCATTAAATTCCACACGATTTTTTATTTCCCATTGTACAATGCTGTTCCACATCCGAAGAGGAGGGTTGTGAGACTGGAAACGAATATGAAAAGCTAAGAGTGCTATCGTCAGCGAAAGTATTGGATTAGAAGTAGCAGACAGGAGATCATTTATAAAAATGAGGAAGTAAAACGGAGCCCTGGGGCACACCAGCGTTTATTTTATGAGTTTCAGACTTGAATCCGTCCAAAACAACTTGTATTGAACGGTTCGAAAAAAAATTTCTAATCCAACGAAGAAGAGATTCGTCGATACCAAAAGAACGCATTTTCGATAAGAGAGCAAGATGCCTTTGAAATATCAAGTGCAATAATCTTACTTTCTCCAAAACGATGTAAAGATCTGTTCCAATGTTCGATGAGATGAACCATGAGATCACCTACGAAAGCCGTATTGCCGGTCATTAAGAAGCTTCCGTTCCTCAAGATATTTCTTAAGCTGATAATTAATCAGCGTTTCCATGACCTTAGAAAGAAGGGACGTTAGTGCTATCGGTCGGTAATATGTGGGAGAAGAAGATGCGCCTTTTTTTTGGAATTGGCTGAACAAATGCAGCTTTTCAACTACTCGGAACGAGCACAGAAGAATACGATAGATAGAAAAGCTTACGCAGTGGTTTTGCTAGAGTGGAAGAACACTTCTTCAAAATAATAGCGGGGATACCATCTGGGACAGCGGATTTATGAATGTTGAGATCTTTAAAAACTCTCGCCACAGTTCAAGTACGAAAAAAGATTGGTCCCATAGAATCATTTACGCGTTCAAGAACTGGGGGAGTCATGACACTATCTGGTAAGGTGGAATTTTTCGGCGAACTGCCTTGCAAATAAGTTGGCTTTATCAATAGAGCTAACTAAAGGAGTGTCATTGAGCGTAGGAACCGACGAAGAGGAAAAATTACTGATGTTTTTTACAAATGACCAAAAATTCCTACTACCTTTGGGACATTGCAGTATTTTTCGCCATAATTTTTGGTCATGTAAATATTTGGTCCTTCGAATATAGGCGTTGCAGGCCTTTCTGGCTTGCTTAAACTTTTTTCGGTTCTGAATAGTTTCTAAAATTATATGAGATGAATTTTCTCTCACACACATGTGATTGCTAGAGCTCTGTCCCTAAAAATTGGTAAACTTTCTCTCTCTAAACGAAGTATAATTGCACTTAAGTCCCTTTAAAAGGTCATGGAATTACTCATTAGATGGTCGACCTCAGCCCTTAAACCGCGGACGATATGTTCAATACAAACATTTCAACAAAAAGCACTGGACGATAAGGTTTATAATAAATAAATAAATTAGGTCGTGCAACAGTCCGTTGAAAACTAGGGCCTAGTGACTTCCAACTCTCAACCATTCCTTCTAATTTGAGGAAGCACTTTTCATGACAAGAATTAGTCTTGGAGAATTTATCAATTCCTCGCAAGAGGAAAAACTTTAGATGACATAGGCAGGGATTGAACCGAAGACCTTTGGCATGATAGTCCAACGCACTTTTTTTTTTTTTTTTTAATTAATTTTTATTAATTCATTCTTAAACCTATCTTAAAGCTAGACAAAAATTCATAAAACTAGCCTAATTATCCATAACTTACAACTAACTTAATGGTCCCATACGGACACTCTAAGCTAAACTATAACACTAATTAGTAATGCCTTTCGGCCTTAAGATCTGTTTTACTTCAATTTAAATTTTATTTGTTTTGTTTTTATTAGAAAATTTTGAAAAAAACTAATATCAATAACCTTTTTTATTTATTTTTACTTACAAACTACTTAAAATAAGATCCTTAAATAAAACTTAAAACTAACTTAAACTACCTATTCTACCTATAAACTACTTAAAACTAGAACAACCACAGCAGCAAATCTAACGTGTTTTGTTTTTATATTTTACTTTTTTGTATGCTTTTTTTTTTATTCCATGTTTTTTTTTCTTTGATTTTTTTTGTTTTTAATTTTTTTTTTTTGTTTTTTTTTTTCTTTTTATTTTTTAATTAAATTTTTTTGTATTTTTTTTTGTGCCACCATGCCTATTCTACTTAAAACTAAACCCTAAAACTATAAAACAAGTATGTAAGCCCGCCAAGGCTTAAAACCCCATCCCGACTACCCATTATCAAGTGCCGATTGAAGCCACCAAAACTGGTTCATCTGCTTCACCCTATCAGTTCGGTCCCGTTCGGACACAGCCCTACTGAACCGAGGGAGCTCTGCTCCGCCTTGTGCCATGACGTCCCGATTGTACAGGTTCTTCGTCTGACGTGGTAGATTAACGGAACTGCCAATCTATCCTGTATCAGACAGCATCTATCTAAAAAGAGGAATGCCTCTGGGGGAATGAAGCCGCTCAAGCGTGCACTCTCAAAATACTCGTCTTTCGGATAGAACGCCCCGAAAATTAAATTGTTGGTCGAAGACATAGCTCTTGCAATGTGACCTCGAACGAGTTTTATCACGAAATTGTCAATTCTGTTGATTCGAGCCCCGTTGTATAGGACCTCGTTGGAAGAATAATGCACATAAGAAGACTCGGCTGTTCGATATAAGCCGGTACAGCGTCGTAAACACTGCCGCTCGAACACCCGAAACTTCTCCATCTGGGAAGGGGCAACGTTGAACCAAACAGGACAACCATAAACGATCATTGGCCGTATGAGGGCCATGTAGCAAATTACCTTCACTCTGGGGCCAAGCCGACTGCTAAAAAATAGCCGTTTCGTCAGAGCGAAGGCTCCTCTGGCCCTGGTCAGAGCAGCATTTATATGTCTGTCGAAATATAAATACTGATCTAACCAGATACCGAGGTACTTCACTACACTTTTGCTCGCTAATGGCTGTCCGTGAAGATCAACGATGACCATCTTGCGCCAATTCTTACTTGTATCCGTAGTCAGCCCCAGCCAACGGAGTCCGGAACAGAATTGTCTCCGGCTTCTGGACATTTATTTTCAGTTTCCAGTCGTCGCAATATCGCTGAATCTTGTCGAAATCACGCTGCAAGAGGATTCTAATAACCTCAACCTTTCCGGCCGGTTCTGTACGGAATTAGATCGTCGGCGTACGCAATTGCCTTTGTAAGACTACCTATCAGATCACTGGTGTAAATGCTGAAGAGAATCGGCGAATTCACCGCTCCCTGTTGAAGACCATTTTTAATTGAGAATGTTGTGGTAGAAGTTACATTGCCACTTTTGACAACAAACTTGCTACCGTTAAGAATTTTATTTGTGTGTAATACCAAGTGTGTGATTTCGTGTCGGTTTTAAAGTTTGTGTTTAATTATAAGTTTTTTTTAAAGAAGAAAAGGAATAGTCAAATATTTAAAGGCTAAAATGAAAGTGAAGAAATAAAAAAAAAATAAATGGGAATAATAAATAATAATAATAGATAAATTAAACCAAAAACAAAACAAATAAATAATGTAAAGATCGTTTCCCTTTGACGCGGTACAGCAAAAACAAAAGAAACAATTAATTTTGTTTGCAGGCGGAGGAGAAACCCGAAGTAGTGCACTATCTGTGGGGCTGCTCACACATTTTATAAGAAAAAAAAAATCTAGCCAAAGTAAGTTTATTTTCTTTTTTTCTTGTTTTTAGTGCATTTTGGTTTTAATTTTGTTTAATGTTTGGTGGTTTTTTTTTCTTTTTTTATTCCCTTATTTCTTTTCTTATTTCTTTTTACTTTTAATCTTTATTTAATTCTTTTATTTTAATATTTAATTTGTTTTTTTTTTTCATATTTAACTTTTATTTAAATTTCCTTTAACTTATATTTAATTTATATAAAATTTTAATTTTTCTTTAATGGTATTTTTTTTATATAATTTCTAATTAAGTTTTAATAGAAACATTAAAAGTTATAACGTTTTAAAACAAAGAAACAATATGGTCTTTCTCTGAAGATAATTTCCGGTTGTTTTTACTTTGGGAAGGCGGTTTTCTCTTTCTTTTAACTTCTAGCTAGGGTAGCCGGCTAGATACCCTAGGACTGGGGTGGAGGTGACGCACATGGAGTAAGGTGCGTTTGGCGAAGCAAAAGGGTGAGTTAGGGGCTACTACATAAATAGGAGGTTGTAGTAGCCAAGGTGGTATCCGTCGGATACAAAGGGTGGGCAAATCCTCCGAGGGTCATCACCATCAACGACCCTCCCCCTCTATAGGGATCACTCTCCCCAACACCTGGACAATTCGGGTCTCCATTTTTTTTTTCTTATTTCATTTATGTATGGCATGAAGTCGTAACCCCGTCTAGTGCTGCGGTAGCAAGAACCCCCCCGTCGGCGAGCTAGTTCGTGCGAAAGCAAGCATGCCAAGCTACCGTGGCCTGGACACCCTCTCCTTTCTGCTGCCAGGATCACCCCCGGGAGCCTGTAGCCCGTGGTTGTAATGGTAGTAAGGAAAGGAGAGGTTTACACCCAAGTGGGTTCGTTACAAGAGAGGGCATGAGAAGCGTGCGGTCGAAGATGTTAAGAGGTTTTAAAGCAGGAATGAAGTTCGAAAGTTTTGTGAACGGGTGAAACGAAATTCACAGGTACATAAACATAGAACCGAAGGCAGCAAAGACGGAAGTGGAAAGATCATAGTGGAACCGCAGTCAATGCTAAGAATATGGAAGGACCACTTCTGCAGACTGTATAACGGCGACGAACAACTGAATTCCGCTGTCAGGCAGGATGAAACATTGAACATAGACGACGAAAGCCAACAATCCCGTTTTCCCCACTTTGACGAAGATTGCCATATCTAAGCTGAAGCCTAATAAAGCCGCTGGACCAGATGGCTTGAATGCCGAGCTCTTTAAAGCAGCTGGAGATAAAACACTATAGCTGGAAAGCACGCCCTATGAGTGGAACCTCAGTAGACCTCTAAACTACACCAACCATTTTAGTAAAATTTCTTAATTTTTTACAAATTGGACGAATTAAATTAATTTGAAGAATCGAAGATCAATTTTTACCAAATTTGCGTACTAGTTTTTGTAGATTTAATTTTTATAAACAAACTACTGAATATCGAAAACAATATCTTCTGTGAAATAAAAGGTTTGAAGACTATGTTTTTAATTTTTAAAAAGATTTTTAAGTCAAAAGTAAATTTTTACCAAGTTTTAGTATTGTTTTTTTATTTCGTTAAAAAAAACTGTCAATTCGATTTTTTTAAATCTAACCAAATGTTGAAAACACTATTTCTTATAAGATAAAATTAGTTTGAAGTCAATATTAAAAATTTTTGAAGAGATATTTGAGTCGAAAATAAATTTTTACCAACTTTTATACATTTTTTGTTTAGGTTTTTATTTTTTGTAAAAAAACTGTCAATTCGATTATTCTCAAAATTTATCCTAATGATGAAAACAATATTTCTTATAAGAAAAAATTAATTACAAGCTATTATCTCAAAGTTTTCAAAAGATATTTGGGTCGAAAATCATTTTTACCAACTTTTGTTCATTTTTTTTTTCGGTTTTTATTTTTTTGTAAAAAAACTGTCAGTTCGATTTTTTTCAAACTTTAAGTGAATGTTGACAACAAGATTTTTGAAAGTTAAAAGTAAATTAAAGCCACTATCTCAAAGTTTTGAAAAGATATTTGAGTCGAAAATCAATTTTTACCAACTTTTATACGTTTTTTTTTTAGGTTTTTTATTTAAAAAAAAATAAAAAAAACTGTCTATTCGATTTTTCTCAACATTGAAACAGTATTTCTTATAAAATAAAATAACATTGAAGCCCAAATTTCAAGTTTTTGAAAAGATATTTGAATCGATATGCAATTTTTACGAACTTTAAGTAATGTTTCTTTTTAGATTTTTATTTTTTATAAAAAAAACTGTCAATTAGATTTTTCTCAACATTTTATCAAATGCCAAAAACATTATTCTTCGTTGCACAAAATTGTTTAAGGGATGAAATCATATTTCAGTCGTAAAATTTTAGGGGTGAACATTTTTTTTTTAAGTTTTATTGATTTATAAAAAAAACCGTTGTATTGCTTTTTTTTAATAAATACACTTGTTTGGTATCACGTTACAATATATTATATAAAATTTAATTCAAGTCTCTAGCGTTTTTGGTTCGTAAGATATTTCGTGTCAACCAAAATGTTCAAAATGTTTTTTTCAAACTGCTATTGTAAAAAAACCACCACGCAATTTTCTTGAGAGCCCTTTCTGCATCTTTCTGCCTTATTATCTATATAACAAAATGTATTTGAAATAGATATCCCTTCTGGTTCTTGAGCTATGGACGGCAAAAAAAACGTCGCGAACGTACAGACGTACGGACGTAAGGACATACGGACGGACGGAAATAAGGACGTACGGACGTACTAACGTATGTATACGCGCACGCACAGACATCTTTCTAAAAATCTTTTATTTCGCCTCTAGGGACCTTGAAACGTCGAGAAATGTCAAAATTTTCAATTTGACAAATCGGACCCATTACAATAACTTCCTATGGGAATTTAATAATAATAATCTTACCCCTTGCGGTCGCCACTGTATATTCAGGCATATTTACCTCCAGCAAAGATTACATAATTAACAGCTCTAGACCTGCCCCACATGAGTTGATGCCAAGAATGCCTTGCATTGACTATGGTGAAATCCAGAACAACAAATAATACAAAGCAAACCACCAAACCACGCAGAAGCAAGCATAAAGTAAACGATGAAGCCCATCGAGGTGAATTTTGTAATTAACTGGACGATAAGGTTTATAATAAATAAATAAATTAGGTCGTGCAACAGTCCGTTGAAAACTAGGGCCTAGTGACTTCCAACTCTCAACCATTCCTTCTAATTTGAGGAAGCACTTTTCATGACAAGAATTAGTCTTGGAGAATTTATCAATTCCTCGCAAGAGGAAAAACTTTAGATGACATAGGCAGGGATTGAACCGAAGACCTTTGGCATGATAGTCCAACGCACTTTTTTTTTTTTTTTTTTAATTAATTTTTATTAATTCATTCTTAAACCTATCTTAAAGCTAGACAAAAATTCATAAAACTAGCCTAATTATCCATAACTTACAACTAACTTAATGGTCCCATACGGACACTCTAAGCTAAACTATAACACTAATTAGTAATGCCTTTCGGCCTTAAGATCTGTTTTACTTCAATTTAAATTTTATTTGTTTTGTTTTTATTAGAAAATTTTGAAAAAAACTAATATCAATAACCTTTTTTATTTATTTTTACTTACAAACTACTTAAAATAAGATCCTTAAATAAAACTTAAAACTAACTTAAACTACCTATTCTACCTATAAACTACTTAAAACTAGAACAACCACAGCAGCAAATCTAACGTGTTTTGTTTTTATATTTTACTTTTTTGTATGCTTTTTTTTTTATTCCATGTTTTTTTTTCTTTGATTTTTTTTGTTTTTAATTTTTTTTTTTTGTTTTTTTTTTTCTTTTTATTTTTTAATTAAATTTTTTTGTATTTTTTTTTGTGCCACCATGCCTATTCTACTTAAAACTAAACCCTAAAACTATAAAACAAGTATGTAAGCCCGCCAAGGCTTAAAACCCCATCCCGACTACCCATTATCAAGTGCCGATTGAAGCCACCAAAACTGGTTCATCTGCTTCACCCTATCAGTTCGGTCCCGTTCGGACACAGCCCTACTGAACCGAGGGAGCTCTGCTCCGCCTTGTGCCATGACGTCCCGATTGTACAGGTTCTTCGTCTGACGTGGTAGATTAACGGAACTGCCAATCTATCCTGTATCAGACAGCATCTATCTAAAAAGAGGAATGCCTCTGGGGGAATGAAGCCGCTCAAGCGTGCACTCTCAAAATACTCGTCTTTCGGATAGAACGCCCCGAAAATTAAATTGTTGGTCGAAGACATAGCTCTTGCAATGTGACCTCGAACGAGTTTTATCACGAAATTGTCAATTCTGTTGATTCGAGCCCCGTTGTATAGGACCTCGTTGGAAGAATAATGCACATAAGAAGACTCGGCTGTTCGATATAAGCCGGTACAGCGTCGTAAACACTGCCGCTCGAACACCCGAAACTTCTCCATCTGGGAAGGGGCAACGTTGAACCAAACAGGACAACCATAAACGATCATTGGCCGTATGAGGGCCATGTAGCAAATTACCTTCACTCTGGGGCCAAGCCGACTGCTAAAAAATAGCCGTTTCGTCAGAGCGAAGGCTCCTCTGGCCCTGGTCAGAGCAGCATTTATATGTCTGTCGAAATATAAATACTGATCTAACCAGATACCGAGGTACTTCACTACACTTTTGCTCGCTAATGGCTGTCCGTGAAGATCAACGATGACCATCTTGCGCCAATTCTTACTTGTATCCGTAGTCAGCCCCAGCCAACGGAGTCCGGAACAGAATTGTCTCCGGCTTCTGGACATTTATTTTCAGTTTCCAGTCGTCGCAATATCGCTGAATCTTGTCGAAATCACGCTGCAAGAGGATTCTAATAACCTCAACCTTTCCGGCCGGTTCTGTACGGAATTAGATCGTCGGCGTACGCAATTGCCTTTGTAAGACTACCTATCAGATCACTGGTGTAAATGCTGAAGAGAATCGGCGAATTCACCGCTCCCTGTTGAAGACCATTTTTAATTGAGAATGTTGTGGTAGAAGTTACATTGCCACTTTTGACAACAAACTTGCTACCGTTAAGAATTTTATTTGTGTGTAATACCAAGTGTGTGATTTCGTGTCGGTTTTAAAGTTTGTGTTTAATTATAAGTTTTTTTTAAAGAAGAAAAGGAATAGTCAAATATTTAAAGGCTAAAATGAAAGTGAAGAAATAAAAAAAAAATAAATGGGAATAATAAATAATAATAATAGATAAATTAAACCAAAAACAAAACAAATAAATAATGTAAAGATCGTTTCCCTTTGACGCGGTACAGCAAAAACAAAAGAAACAATTAATTTTGTTTGCAGGCGGAGGAGAAACCCGAAGTAGTGCACTATCTGTGGGGCTGCTCACACATTTTATAAGAAAAAAAAAATCTAGCCAAAGTAAGTTTATTTTCTTTTTTTCTTGTTTTTAGTGCATTTTGGTTTTAATTTTGTTTAATGTTTGGTGGTTTTTTTTTCTTTTTTTATTCCCTTATTTCTTTTCTTATTTCTTTTTACTTTTAATCTTTATTTAATTCTTTTATTTTAATATTTAATTTGTTTTTTTTTTTCATATTTAACTTTTATTTAAATTTCCTTTAACTTATATTTAATTTATATAAAATTTTAATTTTTCTTTAATGGTATTTTTTTTATATAATTTCTAATTAAGTTTTAATAGAAACATTAAAAGTTATAACGTTTTAAAACAAAGAAACAATATGGTCTTTCTCTGAAGATAATTTCCGGTTGTTTTTACTTTGGGAAGGCGGTTTTCTCTTTCTTTTAACTTCTAGCTAGGGTAGCCGGCTAGATACCCTAGGACTGGGGTGGAGGTGACGCACATGGAGTAAGGTGCGTTTGGCGAAGCAAAAGGGTGAGTTAGGGGCTACTACATAAATAGGAGGTTGTAGTAGCCAAGGTGGTATCCGTCGGATACAAAGGGTGGGCAAATCCTCCGAGGGTCATCACCATCAACGACCCTCCCCCTCTATAGGGATCACTCTCCCCAACACCTGGACAATTCGGGTCTCCATTTTTTTTTTCTTATTTCATTTATGTATGGCATGAAGTCGTAACCCCGTCTAGTGCTGCGGTAGCAAGAACCCCCCCGTCGGCGAGCTAGTTCGTGCGAAAGCAAGCATGCCAAGCTACCGTGGCCTGGACACCCTCTCCTTTCTGCTGCCAGGATCACCCCCGGGAGCCTGTAGCCCGTGGTTGTAATGGTAGTAAGGAAAGGAGAGGTTTACACCCAAGTGGGTTCGTTACAAGAGAGGGCATGAGAAGCGTGCGGTCGAAGATGTTAAGAGGTTTTAAAGCAGGAATGAAGTTCGAAAGTTTTGTGAACGGGTGAAACGAAATTCACAGGTACATAAACATAGAACCGAAGGCAGCAAAGACGGAAGTGGAAAGATCATAGTGGAACCGCAGTCAATGCTAAGAATATGGAAGGACCACTTCTGCAGACTGTATAACGGCGACGAACAACTGAATTCCGCTGTCAGGCAGGATGAAACATTGAACATAGACGACGAAAGCCAACAATCCCGTTTTCCCCACTTTGACGAAGATTGCCATATCTAAGCTGAAGCCTAATAAAGCCGCTGGACCAGATGGCTTGAATGCCGAGCTCTTTAAAGCAGCTGGAGATAAAACACTATAGCTGGAAAGCACGCCCTATGAGTGGAACCTCAGTAGACCTCTAAACTACACCAACCATTTTAGTAAAATTTCTTAATTTTTTACAAATTGGACGAATTAAATTAATTTGAAGAATCGAAGATCAATTTTTACCAAATTTGCGTACTAGTTTTTGTAGATTTAATTTTTATAAACAAACTACTGAATATCGAAAACAATATCTTCTGTGAAATAAAAGGTTTGAAGACTATGTTTTTAATTTTTAAAAAGATTTTTAAGTCAAAAGTAAATTTTTACCAAGTTTTAGTATTGTTTTTTTATTTCGTTAAAAAAAACTGTCAATTCGATTTTTTTAAATCTAACCAAATGTTGAAAACACTATTTCTTATAAGATAAAATTAGTTTGAAGTCAATATTAAAAATTTTTGAAGAGATATTTGAGTCGAAAATAAATTTTTACCAACTTTTATACATTTTTTGTTTAGGTTTTTATTTTTTGTAAAAAAACTGTCAATTCGATTTTTCTCAAAATTTATCCTAATGATGAAAACAATATTTCTTATAAGAAAAAATTAATTACAAGCTATTATCTCAAAGTTTTCAAAAGATATTTGGGTCGAAAATCATTTTTACCAACTTTTGTTCATTTTTTTTTTCGGTTTTTATTTTTTTGTAAAAAAACTGTCAGTTCGATTTTTTTCAAACTTTAAGTGAATGTTGACAACAAGATTTTTGAAAGTTAAAAGTAAATTAAAGCCACTATCTCAAAGTTTTGAAAAGATATTTGAGTCGAAAATCAATTTTTACCAACTTTTATACGTTTTTTTTTTAGGTTTTTTATTTAAAAAAAAATAAAAAAAACTGTCTATTCGATTTTTCTCAACATTGAAACAGTATTTCTTATAAAATAAAATAACATTGAAGCCCAAATTTCAAGTTTTTGAAAAGATATTTGAATCGATATGCAATTTTTACGAACTTTAAGTAATGTTTCTTTTTAGATTTTTATTTTTTATAAAAAAAACTGTCAATTAGATTTTTCTCAACATTTTATCAAATGCCAAAAACATTATTCTTCGTTGCACAAAATTGTTTAAGGGATGAAATCATATTTCAGTCGTAAAATTTTAGGGGTGAACATTTTTTTTTTAAGTTTTATTGATTTATAAAAAAAACCGTTGTATTGCTTTTTTTTAATAAATACACTTGTTTGGTATCACGTTACAATATATTATATAAAATTTAATTCAAGTCTCTAGCGTTTTTGGTTCGTAAGATATTTCGTGTCAACCAAAATGTTCAAAATGTTTTTTTCAAACTGCTATTGTAAAAAAACCACCACGCAATTTTCTTGAGAGCCCTTTCTGCATCTTTCTGCCTTATTATCTATATAACAAAATGTATTTGAAATAGATATCCCTTCTGGTTCTTGAGCTATGGACGGCAAAAAAAACGTCGCGAACGTACAGACGTACGGACGTAAGGACATACGGACGGACGGAAATAAGGACGTACGGACGTACTAACGTATGTATACGCGCACGCACAGACATCTTTCTAAAAATCTTTTATTTCGCCTCTAGGGACCTTGAAACGTCGAGAAATGTCAAAATTTTCAATTTGACAAATCGGACCCATTACAATAACTTCCTATGGGAATTTAATAATAATAATCTTACCCCTTGCGGTCGCCACTGTATATTCAGGCATATTTACCTCCAGCAAAGATTACATAATTAACAGCTCTAGACCTGCCCCACATGAGTTGATGCCAAGAATGCCTTGCATTGACTATGGTGAAATCCAGAACAACAAATAATACAAAGCAAACCACCAAACCACGCAGAAGCAAGCATAAAGTAAACGATGAAGCCCATCGAGGTGAATTTTGTAATTAACTTGATTAAGTCCGAAAGTGATAACAGAACCAAAGGCACTTCTAATAGAAGTGTGACAGCTCGTTCACAATACGAGACCCCACATACACGAATAGAGGTAATCTCGTTTTCAAACAGAAAAATAGGGGAGACAAGAGCAAAGAAAATAAAAACGGCAATCATATGAAACACCCACTTGCAACCAAAAGCTTAACAAAAGCGGAGACAATAAAAAAAGCGTTATACAATGTTACTAGTAGCACCTGTGGCGTGATGGTTAATGTGTTGGACTGTCATGGCAGAGGTCTTGGGTACTGCCTCATGCGAGAAATTCACAAATTCTCCAAGAGTAAATCTTGTCATGTAAAGTCTTGAAATTGTAGGTCCCCTGCATTCCTGACAACAAAGCTCGTACACATGAACTATTGAGAGTTGTAAGTCATTAGGCCCTAGTTTTCAAAAGACCGTTGCGCCACCTTATTTATTTATTTTTAACTTCCCATAGGAAGTTAATGTAATGGTTCCGATTTGTCAAATTAATATTTTTGACATTTCTCGACGATTTTCGACTCAAATATCTTTTCACAAATTTGCGATTTGAAGAAATTTGAAGAAATATTGCTGCCAACATTCTGAAAATTTTAAGCAAAATGAAATTAACAGTTTTTTTTTTACAAAAAATAGAAAACTAATACAAAAATAATAGTAAAACTTGGTAAAAATTTACTTTCTACTCAAATAGCTTTTTAAAATAAAAAGTATTCTCTTCAAACTTTTTTATTTCACAGAAAATATTGTTTTCGATATTCAGTACTTTTTTTTATAAAAATAAAAAGAGCCGTTTTTTCATACAAAAAAAATCTACAAAAAATAGTACGAAAATTTGGTAAAAATTGATGTTCGGTACTGAATATCTCTCAAATTAATTTCATTCATCCAATTTGTAAAAATTCATGAAATGTCTCTAAAATTAGTAAAAATTTGTTTTCGACTAAAAATCTATTTAAAAAAGTAGATTTTCAAAATTAACTATTTCTTTATATGAACAATTTGTTGGTTATTTTAAAATGTTTAAGAATAATTCAACTAACAACATTTTTTACCCAACACGAAAACCTACAAATTCTTAAGCAAGACAAATCGACAGACGGAATGGGAAGTTATCAGTGTGGGTCGAATCGCAGCCTCTTTTTTACAGGGAAATCCTATTTGTTTTTCATGATTTTTCTTTTTATTATTGGTTAAGTTAAATCGTGATGTTTAAAACATTATATCATTTAAGTGGCCACCAAGCGAATTGTTGCAGGCATTGATTCTTTTGAGGTAGTTTTCGACCACTTTTTGACACATATTATGCTGTATTTCAACCATAACCTTTCGAATTTTGGTTTGAAAATACTAAACAGTTAAAGGTTTTTACGACGACGAGATATTACGAGGCCAGGAAATGTCTCTTGCAATAAAGCCATATTCGCTGGAGTTGTGTGGCATGTGACACCGTTTTGCTATGACCACATAAGTTCCAAGTGGTATTCGTATTCTTTAATAGCAGGCAAAAAAGGTCGTACCATATGACCATAACGCTCCGAATTGAAGGTGGCAGTGATTCCATCGTTGTTTTCGAAGAAGGAAGGTCCGATCACACCTTAATGGCCTTTCTTCAATAACTTGAGGATTTTCAGAACCCTCAATACAACAGCTGCTCGCGAGCTCTACGAGCAGAAGAGGAGAGAGGAACACCGGCTTCATAGTTCGGAAAAACGAAAGCATGAGAAGCGCGCGATCGAGGAGATAAAGGGATGTCACAACAGGAATGAGGTTCGTAAATTTTACCAAAAGGTAAAAAAAACCTCCCAAGGGTACCAGCCACGAACCGAAGCCTGTAAAAACGATCAGTTGAACATCGTAGTAGAACCGCAGTCGATGCTGAGAATATGGAAAGATCACTTCTCCAAATTATATAGGGAGATAGAACCACTCCACCTAGGCGACGCAGATCAACAATTCCGCCTACCCGACCTTGACGAAGTGAAGATAGCTATATCTAAACATAAGTCAAACAAAGCTGCTGGAGCTGACGGCATCGCTGCCGAACTAATCAAAGCAGCAGGTGATGACTTGGTAGGGAGCATGCACCAACTCATCTGCAAAATATGGTCGGAAGAAAGCATGCCCGATGAGTGGAATCTCAGCATAGTATGCACGATACATAAGAAAGGAGATCCTTTAAATTGCACCAACTAAAGAGGCATCAGTCTCCTTAACATTGCGTATAAGATCCTCTCTGCCGTATTATGTGAACGTCTGAAGCCATTCGTCAACAACCTGATTGGTCATTATCAGTGTGGCTTGAACCCGGGAAAGTCCACTATCGACCAAATATTCACACTACGGCAGATCTTGGAAAAAACCCAGGAGCTTCAAATCGATACCCACCATCTCTTTATCGATTTTAAAGCCGCGTATGACAGCATCTATAGGGAAGAGCTCTACCGAGCAATGTCTAGTTTTGGCATCCCTGTCAAACTTATCCGTTTGTGCAGAATGACGATGGAGAATGCACGCTGCTCTATCAAGGTCGGAAAAGATCTTATCGATTCATTTGTTGTCAAAAAAGGTTTTAGACAATTTGATGAACTGTCATGCGACTTCTCAACATTGTTCTGGAAAGAATTGTGCAAAACTCAACTGTCAACACTATTACTCGGATACGCAGAAGACATTGACATAGTTGGAAGATGAAAGCGTAATGTCAGTGGAGCGTTTTTGAGCATTGCGACGGAAGCGAAGGAGATGGGTTTAGTGGTCAATGAGGGCAAGACCAAGTATATGCTGTCATCAAAAAAGGACACTGAACGACGACGTCTTGGACAAAACATCACCATGGACAGCTATAACTTTGAGGTAGTTAAGGACTTTGTCTACCTAGGCACCGCTTTTAACACAAACAACGAGTCCAGCGCTGAAATCAAACTAAAAATAACTCTTGGAGATCGCTGCTTCTTTGGACTTAGAAGGCAATTGAGAAGTAAAGGCCTCTCTCGAGCATCTTAAATCACCATCTATAAGACACTCATCATCCCGGTTCTCATTTATATGGCGCTGAGGCCTAGACCCTGTCAAAGAAAGATGAGAGTGTCTTAGGATGCTTCGAGAGAAAAATTCTTCGGGTGATTTTTGGTCCCGTACGCATAGATGGAGAATGGAGGAGAAGATATAACGACGAACTGTACAGCGACACTGTCCTAGTTAGCAGAATTAAAGTCCAACGGCTTAGATGGCTAGGTCATGTAGAGCGGATGGACATCAACGCTTAAGCCCGGAAGGTCTTCGAATCCAATCCCGAGGGACGGCGCAGTAGAGGAAGACCGCGACTCAGGTGGCGCACCCAGGTGGGAGAGGACCTCAACCAACTTGGCGTGCGAAACTGGAGACGCTTGTTGGTTGAGGCCCAGCTCCGCCCCGGACTGTAGCGCCACCTTAAGTAAGTAAGAAAGCAATACAACAATTTTGTTTATTAACATACCCACAAAATGAGAAATGTGCTTCGTAGCTGGAGAAAAATACGCCTTAATGTGCCCTGAGAAAGCAATTTTTTATGACAAGAATTACTCTTGGAGAATTTGTCAATTCCTCGCAAGAGGCAGTACCCAAGACCTCTCGCATGACAGTCCATCGCACTACCAATTTATTTTTATTTATTTAATGTTTCCTAAGAGAGTTCTTATTCCTGATAATGTAGATTAAGCCACACATTCGGGTCTTCGGCAATCCTTCGGTTTCTTGATGTGGAATGAATGATTAATTTTACATTGCAAACAGTAATTAAGTTATTAAATAAAAGTTGTTTGGTTTGGACAAGATCTAAATTTTCCTGTAGGACCCTTTAAAACAAAGATATTACCAAAAAGAACCTATGGTTTTAATAAATAAATACTGCTGGTGTATGGATTCATAGAGTTCTGTCAGATAATTGAGCGAAATTTGATCTCTTCGGTTTTTTGGTATTGCCGTCCTCCTCCGTAGACATTTCTTGAAAGTCATCCCTTTACGTTTTTCATTGGGTGCAGGTCAGAAGAATATGCCATGGTAATAGGTTCACATTTTGCCCCCGAATCCAGGATTTTGTTGTCCTTGCCGTATGTATAGGTGCATTATCTTGTCGGAAAGTCCATCATTGTATACCAAATAGCCAAAACTGCGAAAAAGTTCGTTTCAAAATCAATTTCTAAGTGATTGTTAGTGTCGTATAGTCAGTCAACTAGCCTAAACCCCACATTCTACCTTGAATTTACTAATGCAAAGCCTTGAATTTAAAGCAGCTCTCACTATTGCCCACTTTTCCTGGAATGATGTGGCTTTCTTGACTCATCCTTTGTGTTGAGTTTTTTTATTTTTGGTTAACTTACCTTTCTCTAACGCAAATAGTTTCTAGTGAATTTTGAAAATTTACACTATCGTTTTCATTAACAAACAATATCGATTGACTTAAAGACATATGGGATCACCTCGTAACCATTCTTGTATCTGGAAGTTAATTTCGTCAACATCAACATTTTTAGCTGTCAAAATAGCCAGATGACTAAGCCAGTTACGATTCAAGTAATTATAACCACTAATTATAATTTTATTGGCGTTACTAAGACCTGACTTCCTATTGCGAGAAGAAGAAGTTTTATAGCAATACCGACTTGCTTTAACGTTTTTGCAATATGTTCTTTGTAGATAAGTTTTTGATCTAAGCAAACTCTTACATACCTTACACTCGTTTCACAGTTTATATTAACACCGTTAACATATTTCGGATTGCTTGAAAGAAAACTAGACTTTCTTTTTGTACTAAAGAAAAGAGGTTGTACCTTATCAATATCAGGAATGGCACAAACACAGATCCTTGTTCGACTTGGTAACAATTTGAAGAAATGTTATTAGCATAAACACTAAAATACTTATCAGACAAGAAACTTAGGGTTAAATAAGTTGGAGAGACTGAGCAAACTAATTTGTCCACTATTCCATTACGCCAAAAAGAACTAAAATGGGGCCAGTTGATTTGCCAAGCTAACGGTTATGTTTCACATATTGGCATAGAGTATCAGCACTAGGTGAGTAGTACTGGGAAATTTTTTGAGCCAAAATGTTCATTAGGAATAATGTTCAATTGATCAGCAATTTTTTGTATATCTTTCTTTTAAAACTATTCCAAAATGTTGCTAAAACTACTTAACAAACTAATTGGTCGATAGATTTGTGGAAGTTTAAAATTCTTCCCAGGCTTTGGAGTATAACTTTAGCTGTTTCATCAGATTTCTTCACTTTCAGATTGAAAACAAAATGTTTTACATTTTCTATGGTGGTGAGTTGACCTTAAGCATGGGTGTCAATATTTTGTGTGTTTAGAACTTTAGAGCCAAACATGCTTACAAAATTTTTACAAGATTTTTGGTTTCACCATCACTGATACTCCAAATGGTTATTCAAACAAGTTGATGCAAGGACATACGCTTTATTTTGTGTCTTCGTAAACCAAATTATTACCATTTTCTAGAATGGTAAATTATCTGTTTTTGTTTCTAATTATTTTGGCAATATTCCAAAATGGCTTAGCCATTTTATCCAGTTTGCTTAGATTTTCATTCCACTTCCTATTGCGAAATTTTTGTTTTTCCTCAGTTATGCTCTCATTGTATAGTTTAACTTGAAGGCGATGTGCAGGAAGTCGGTTGTTGCATTTCTTGAAAACGCATAATTCTATTGTTTCTAAAATAGAATTTGAAAAAACATCGATCTGATTATATCATCTTTTGAACATATTCTACTCAAATTAACAGGTATAGTTCTCAGTTTTTACTCTATTACCAATTTTTAACATCCACATAAATATTGTTCACAGAAACTAAAAACACCAAGCTCTAAGACTCCATCGAAGCCAAGGACCCATTTCAATTTATTAATGCAATTATACAATATTTAAACACTGTCATGTCACTCTTGAATACTTTCAAATTCTAAAAATATATCACCACTCAAACCAAGTACAAATGATGTTGGATCAATAAATCGTTCATAATTATCTGCTTTCTTAACATAGAAGTTTTTCAATATTTCAACAAGACCAGCTTTAACTTCTAACTTTCCAAGTTTCATTCCTAAACAACGAAAACAAATTGTTTTTAAATATATTAATTCTTTGAAACCATGATATTTTTATAATAAA
>NC_079147.1:17735054-17870693 GCF_945859685.1 Eupeodes corollae | reverse complement strand
AACATTCAACTAATGTTGTGACATTTCAAATGACAGCTGAGTTTGACAGGTGTGAATGATAGAGCTATCCACTTTAAAACAACGCAATGAATGATATTATACTTAAATGTGTATTTATAAGTAAAATTAGTTGTTTTTTTTTTTTAAATATTTCTAATATTAGTCTCTTTGTTTATTAAATAACGTGATTTCAAGATAACCATGACAGAATGCTTCTGTCGTCTTACAAACTTTAGATATGTTGGTTTTGTAGCTACGAGGTTTACATGAAAATGCATCGATGTAAACCTTCTTTACAACAGATTTTTATAAAATTGTATATAAATAGTGAAAGTAATAAAACAATTATTTGTTTTATTGTTCATAGTTTTATCAAACGTTGTTTTTCAGTTAATTTTAAGAAAATGTTATTTATTAAATTGATCATTTCCGTAATAAATTCAACAATATTGTAATAAAATTATATCACAAGTAATTCTTAATCCCGGTGCAATGAATTCCAATACTTCTGGTCTAGAATATTTTCTTGTTCTCATCAAAAGCTTGTGAAACAAGAACTTGCAGCTGGTGAGGTTATGCAAAAGTTTGTAGCTGTATTTTACAAGAGCGAAATTGTGGTTAACATTTGTATTTTAGTGAAATGGGCCACTGGTCCACCTTAGGTTAGGTTACAGTGGATGGAGTAGAATACAATTATACTAGTTTTTGAACAATTGTGATATCACGATACATTGGGGCTGACGTTAATGTAATTAATGTAGTTAAGATCGTTAGAGAATAAGTCTCATAGGTTGGCCTTAAGTTTTTGAGCTAGAGCAGTGCATTTACAGAAGAGGTGTAGCGATTGGTATGCTACCATTATTCAAACGTAGTAGTATGGGTTGTATTGAACCATTTCTGCCGAGTTCATCTGTCTTAAAATTTTCTGGAATGTCTTTATGGCTCGACCTCAAAACGAATGTTAAACTGTTGAGCCATCTCCATATTATTTTTTAAACTTAAGGAATGAATCTCTATACTTGACGGTACGACCGAAGTAGGGCTCAAGGGTATATTGATGAGCATTCCTAGAAGTTCGAGTATTACGGTTGAAATGTTTAAGGAGTGGAATGCAACTGGCTATTTCTCTAAGGCTTAAGTAAGTTGCAGAAGCACCAACCCAGGTCCGCTATCAATTCTGCTATGACGACCCTAAACTTCGAATACTCAATCTGTGAGTTGATTAATCTGATGCTAAAAACAGGATCATCAACTTTAAGTTATGGGATTTTTGTCCCCCCTCCTGTGGAACATAGTGGTTAACGATATACTAATATCCCTTGAGAGGGAAGGCTACAGAGTGGTTGCATATGCCGGTGATGTTGCTATCGCTGTCACAGGGGAACATCCTAATACACTGAGAGACCTCCTCCGAAACGCACACAATATACTCACTACATGGGCTGATCAATGTGGACTTGGTATTAATCCTCAAAAAGCAGACCTCGTCCTTTTTACACGGAAATACAAGATCCCAGTAATTGAACCTGTACAGGGTTGCAGTATGGTGGACTGCACTGGAGGAAGTCACTTACTACGACAAACTCAGCAGAGCCCAACGCACTGCATGTCTCTGCATAAGCGGGGCATTGAGAACCACACGCTCAGCAGCGTCAGACACTCTCCTCCATCTGATAAACCTCGATATCTCCAGTAAACAAGTGGCAGCGAGTATAGCTATAAGACTCAACGTCTCATCTCAATAGACCAACAACAATGTGGGGCACTTCATCATTTAAAACCTTTTTGGTTTTATACCAAAGAACATAGACTACACTATTCCTAAACCCCTATTTGGAAAAAACTTCCAGGTATCCATTTCATCCAGAGATAAATGGGAAGACAAAAAACTCCTAGATAACAAAAGTATTCATTTTTATACAGATGGATCCAAGACAAATGAGGAAGTTGGTAGTGGTGTGTACTCAGAAAAGCTTAATCTAAGCATCTTATTCCGCCTCCCTAACATTGTTTCCGTCTTCCAAACGGAAATTTTAGCGATCAAAGAGGTTCTCTCCTAGCTAAGAGAAAACGTGATAATATCAACTTCTGATATCCGCATCTTTTCTGACAGTCAGGCTGCTAATAAATCTCTTGACGGTGTCTCAACCAAATGTTAAACTGCCCTCGATTGTCGATCGTCTCTTATGGAGGCATGGCCTTCACTGGACCTAAGGCGCTCTAAAGACTTATTATCTCAAAGCAGACTTCATATAAGCTCCATAATAGGTGTCCTTACGGGACACTGTCTTATAGGCAGACACGCAATACGACTTGGTGTAGCCTCAAATGACTTCTTCACTAGCTGTATGGACTAAGAAGAAGAGGAAACAATCTCTTACCTTCTATGCACTTGCTCTGCTCTTTCACTAAGACGCAAACTTTATCTGGGAGACTACTCTTTTGATAATCCCAGTAAATTAGCTGAGAGAATATCAAATATCTTCTTGGCTTTATAAAAAGATCAAAATGGTTCCACTAGTAAGAAGTAATTCTATAGTTTCATTCGGTATCACAATGGGCCTTTTCTTTTGGCCTAAGATCGTGGATTCTAAATCCGCAGACACGTTTACCTAACCTAACCTAACCAGCCCAGATATGGGAGTTATACTCAAGCTATGGACGTATATAAGTCTTGTAGATAGCAGCCAGATCAGAGGGGGAGAAAAACTTCTTGCATCGCCTTAGAAAACCCAAACATTTTGCATTTTTGGGGACATAGCGTATGTGAGCGTTCCACAACAGGTGGTTGCTGAAACACATACCGAGAATATCGAGATGTTCAGTCTCGTCGATGCAAGTGCCATCTATGGATAATGCCAAGGGGGTATATCGCGTTAACGATAAAAGACAGCATTGTATAATGCTGTTTAGGTAGGAATTTCATGAGCTTCTCATTTTTTGTCGTTGCAGTTCCACATCCGAAGAAGGGATGTGATTCTGAAAATGAATATGAAAATCTAAGAGTACTATCGTTAGCGAAACAATGTATTGGATTAGAAGTTGCAGACAGGAGATCATTAGTAAAAATGAGAAAGAGTGTTGGAGGTAGCACAGAACCCTGGGGCACACCAGCATTTATTTTGTGGTTTTCAGACTTGAATCCATCCAATACAACTTGTATTGAAGGATTCGAAAGAAAGACCTTAGGAGTAGGACAGATGAATAAGCTTACGCAGTGGTTTTGCCAGCGTTGAAGAACACCTTTTTAGAACAATAGGCGGTATACTATCCGGACCAGCGGATTTATAAATGTTGAGATCTTTAAGAACTCTTGCCACAGTAAGACTGTGAAAAAGATTTGTCCCATAGAATCACTTACTCGGTCAAGTACAGGCGAAGTCATAACACTCACTAGCAGCGTTGAATTGTCGGCGAACTGCCTTTGCTTTCTTTTAAGAGCTAACAAATGGAGTGTCATTGATAACGAGCATAGAAACCGAGTAAGAGAAAGAATTCCTCATATTTTTTTTACTGAATTGGTGGGACATTGTAGTATTTTTTGCCATAATTTTTGGTCATGTGCAAACTTGGTGCGTCAAATATGGGCGTTGCAGGCCTTCCTGGTTGCTTGAACTTATTCCGTTTTTCCTCAAATGGTTGGGCTTAAAACAACGGAAACTTACCTTCTTGACCCTAATAACCTCTTTATAGTTCGCATCGAACCATGCGCTTTCCTTAGGTCTGATTCTTTCAACCCTATTCAGGATAAAACTTCTCATTCCCAGCGATGGCATCAACGTCACTATCGAGGAAGCATACTGACCAATTAAAGATCCTGAAGTAATTATTCAGACCGTCCCAGTTGCATTTCTCGTATTGATGATATGATCGGCAGTTATAGACTATTATAGAGTTTGTAGAGACAGAGTCCAGTGAGTTGATAGTGTCCTTGCTATCTGAGAAAATATAAGATAAAAAATAAGGGATAAAAACTTCTTTTATCTAATCTTAGATGAAAGAGTTTAAACAAACTATGTATATAGGTGTAATGCTTGGCCATAATTAATTTTCGAAGTACTGCATCAAACAGAAAGAGTATTTTTTTTATCAAATCTCAAAAATTTCAGTTCTTTTTCTGCAAATGATATTACTGCATATTTTTTTAGCTGCATGCTAAGTTTTGACGGTTGCTGTTCATGGTTTGACAGTTTATTATGTTGACAAATACATATCATAAGTTCCTTAAGTTTTCTAATTTATAATGAATCGCTTGACTCCAGAACAAAATTTCCAATTTTAAGAAAATTTCGAAAAAATAAATCTGCTATCGACTTTTCATAACGCATTTCGAGGAATTGTGTTTAGTGAACGAAAATTTGATGGATCAAAGACAATCTACAGCAATAGAAAAATCAGCCTTACATTCATTACATTTTACTGTTTCGTCCGGTTTACCACTCTTTAGGTATCTTTGGTCGGTATTTCTTCCGAATTGAGAAAGAAGCTGCCATTCGGTGGTAGCTCTCAGAATCATAGATTGATTACAAAATCATTTTGGCGACAACTTAATTCCCAGAAGTGGTCATATTAGCTCGATTTCTTATAATGAAACTATTCCAAGTCATTCGTATGCCAGGAAAACCATCAGTAACTTCTGAAGTAGCCAATATTCAAGCCACCATTATCGCCATCCTGCCATATTTACTGGAAAAGTATAAGTAAAGATTGGACTGATCGAATAGAATGTTGCCGGAAATGAGATTGAAGAAACAGAAATTCATTTTCTCTTGTATTATTATTTGAAGATTTTACCTGATTCATGATTATGTATCTTAATGTTACATTTTGAAGGTATCCATTTTTCACTTTTATTTAATTTTGAAATTTCTACATTAAATACTTACTTTGATAAGAGATGATTTCCACTTAAAAAAGAAATTGTATTTTGTTTACTTTCTTATTTTTTTATTAAACTATGTTTTGTCTATTTCGACTGCGTCAATATTTTGTCTATTTAAAAGTTTATAGGTGCATATCTCCAACCATTTTTTTTTAATATGATAATGATTTATGAGTTCTTTATTTATATTGCGTTTGTAAAAATCTTTGCTTTACCTCAAAAAAAAAAAAAAAAAATTTCACCGAAAGCAGGTGTCAAGGATCAGAATCGAAAAATTAGGTATTCATACATTTTATTATGTTGATAAGATAGTTACGTAATACAAAATTGAATAGTTGTGATGACGTTTGGTAGTTTATTTAATCAAGTATAATTTTATATTTTTGATTAATTAACAAACGAAAAAGAATTTTAACAAAGCTTCTCAAATCTCGTTAGCTATAATTTGCATATTCAACGATTTTTTTTGCAATAAAACGTTTCATTTTGATATTATTAAAACACGGACATTTTTAAAGAGAAATGCATTAACGTTTATTTTATTCTAAAGAAAAAGTTATAAAATAATCAGTTTAAAAAGTATCAGGCAAATGGCAGCCACGAAATTACATTTTTCATGACAAATTGAGACATTTGGGGATGTAGGTCTTTGATAACTTAACAAATCCCATACCTTTAATGCCTTGTATTGATTGTGAAATATTGGCATGTGGCTAATCTTTAACGTAGTCTCAAAGAAAAAAGTATTAAAATATTAAATCACAACTTCTCGGTGGTCAATTGTTATCACCTTTTTGAGAAACACGCTTTGGAAACTTCACTTTTAAAATTACGAGTTTTTTGTTTCTTGTGTGGCTTGAAAATAAACGTCGGGCACATCACGTTCTAACCATTCAGGATTTAGACTATAATTTTTTCATGAAAAACTAGACTATTTTGAAGCAAGGACTAACTGTCTTGCATTGGTTTTTTTTGTTTGTTTTTCTCTTTGTGATGGCTGGTAAGTTTTGTGTCGAATATAGCAACATTCGAGGGCTAAGCAAAAATCTTTGTTCTGTATACGTCCATACTGTTTTAAACAGGCCAGCTGTTTTGGCACTAAGTGAAACCCAGGTTGGCGAAAACACTGATCACGCGCAGTTTAACCTTCATGATTATAGCTTAGAACCATTATTCTTTCCTCACCATGGTCTAGCCGTTTACGTCCGTAATGATGTTTCCTACCAGCTTCTGCCACAGTATAGCCAATGTATTAATACAAATTTTAATAATTAACTGTTCATCGCAGCCCAAGTTTGGAAAGTAATTCGAATTCAAACGAATTCGATGCATTGTCCGACTCTATCCAAAGAATTGTATCCCATTTTCCGCACAGTGAGGGCGTTGTTACGGGCGATTTTAATGTTCACAATCCTTCGTGGCTGCGTTATTCTGGTCAGACAAGAAGCAAAGGAAGGTATGTCAATATTTTCGCTGAGTTAAACCACCAGACCCAGTTAGTTGACGAGCCAACTCAGATTCCTGACGTTGTAGGTTAATCCGCCAACACTCTAGACTTGTTTCTTGCCTCTGATCCTAAAAAATATACTGTCAGTGTATTATCGCCTCTAGGCACATCAGACCATTGTGGCATATCTGCAAATTACTCATGCCAAAAAAACGCCAGTTAAAGTTAAAACCCCTACGAGAACCGTTTGGCAATATGAGAAAACCAACTGGGACGGTCTCAATGAATTCTTCAAGAACTTTAGCTGGTCGTGGATTCCAGTGCAAATATGATTACAAACTTGATTCTTTGTGGAATAAGAAATTTCATCCCGAATAGGGTAAAATCTTTCAAATCCAGAGAAAATTCATGGTTTGATTCGAGCTGCAAAGAGGTTATTCGGATCAAAAACGTAAGTTTCCGGAATTACAAAGCCAGCCCAACTGAGGAAAACCGGAATAAGTTCAAACAAGCTAGAAAGACCTGGACATATACGACACTAAATTTTTTGCATGACCAGAAATTGCGGCAAAAAATACTACAATGTCCGAAAGGTAGTAAAAATGTCTGGTCATTTGTAAAAATGTGCGTAATACTACGTCTACAGTACAGTTTGCTCTTAATTCGATATTCGCCTATACTTGAAAGCGCAAACAATTCTATGGGACGTTCAGTTACTAGAGCACTTACAAATCTTGATATTCACAAATCCGCTGGCCCGGATAGTATCCTCGCTATTCTTCTGAAGAGGTATTCTGCATCGCTGGCAAAACCACTGCGTAAGCTTTTCGATCTGTCCTATTATACAGGTCTCTTCCCGAATGGGTGGAAAACTGCATTTGTCCAGCCTGCCCCCTAAAAAAGGCGAATCCTCCTCATTATCTTACTATCGTCCAATTGCACTCACGTCCCTTCTTTCCAAGGTCATGGAAACGCTGATTAATTATCAGCTTAAGAAATATCTTGAAGAACGGAAGCTTCTTAATGCCCGGCAAAATGGCTTTCGTTGCAATAGGTCCACTGGCGATCTCATGGTTCATCTCACCGAACAGTGAAACAAATCTTTACATCGTTTTGAAGAAAGTAAGATTATTGCACTTGATATTTCAGAAGCATTTGATAGGGTTTGGCATCAGGCTCTCTTATCGAAAATGCGTGCATTTGGTATTGATGAATCGCTTCTTCGTTGGGTTAGAAATTACTTTTCGGACCATTCAATTCAAGTAGTATTGGACGGACTCAAATCTGATATCCACAAAATAAACGCTGGTGTGCCCCAGGGCTCCGTTTTGTCTCCGACACTTTTCCTTATTTTTATAATGATCTTTTGTCTGAAACTTCTAACCCACTAAATTGTTTAGCTGATGACAGTACCCTCAGCTTCTCATATTCGTTTTTAGATCTTATCCTTGTGCTTCGGGTGTGGACTACTAACGGCAGCGTATGATAAGGTCATTACATTTTGATCTTGACAGCATTGTCCAATGTGGAATAAAAAACCGTTTAGAATTTAATGCTTCGAAAACTCAATGCTGTCTTATTTCACAAAAACGTAACCCTCCCCCAATGGCACTATCCATGAGTCGTACTTGCATCGAGGAGACTGGACAGCTTTCAGTCTTATGTTGTGCTTTACAACCACTTGTTGTGCAGTGATCACATATTTAACACCACCAAAAATGCTGCTAAGTGTTTAGGTTTTCTCCGAAGCGAAGATGCAAGAAGTTGTTCTGATCTGGCTACAATCTATAAAGCTTATATTCGTACAACTCGAGTACAATTCCCATATCTGGGCAGGTGCTCCAATAACACACTGTAGTCTCTTGGACAGAATTCAAGAAAGGGTTATGTTAACTGAAACTTTTGTATCTTTTGAGCACCGCCGTAAGGTTTCATGTCTGTCATTATCTTATCGCTAATTTCATAAACAATGTTCTAGTGAAATAGCCAGCGGCATTTCTCTGTTCAAACAATTTAACAGTAATACCCGTTTTTGTAGGAATTCCCTTTAGTTTACCCTTCAGCCCAATTTCGGACGCTCAGTAAAGCATAGAAATTTTTTTTAGTCGCACTACTAGAATTTTCGTTTTTTCTGACCAAATCATTTAGTTCTTCTTGCCGTAAATGGTGGTCTAAGTTGATCAATCTGATTCTATCTCGCTTACAGATGGAGGTTGCGGTGGTGGCCACTTTTCACTGTGAGGAAGAGGTTTTGTTACGGATTCTATATCAGGATACACAATTTTATCTCTTGTCTTGAACGAACATCCCCTCAGTATATTCAGACAGAAATAACAGTCAGTTACGTGATTTTTTTGTTCCCTCCAAATAACAGGTTTAGAAAATGCCATTGTGGGTACCTTTAGACCATCCATTTTTTCGGACATCTCATTGTGGAAGATTTTTATTATTTTTCTGTTACGACATGAACATTAGGGATACCGAAATATATATTTGGACAAACTGCAAAAAGTCGTGTTGACCAGTGTTATCGTTAAAATAAAGCCCAATTTTTGTACACACATATCTTGATAATAAAAAGTAGTGGCGAACACCATTTTTTTGTGTTATTAGCAAACATTTTAAATAGTATTTTTTACGAAAATTGTTGATACATTGAAATTGATAAAATTATTTTCTTTCCTTAGAAAATACAAGAAGACTAGTGAAAGATTCATTGGAATATACATGACAAGAAACCCTTACATTCTGGTAATAGATCCAAGTCTTGCTCGAGAAATTATGGTTACCAATTTCAAAGCATTCCATGACAATGAACCGTCTTTATGGGTAAAACACTTTTGATTTCCAAGTTAAGTTTAATGAAATCATAATCTCATTTCTTTTTTTCTTCTAGGCCAGTCCGGATAAGGAAGAAGTCGCATCACGGAATCCATTTATGACCTCTGGTTCAAAGTGGAAGCAAATCAGGAGTGAATTTGTAGCGGGATTAAGTCCAAGCAGGGTTTGTTTAAAACAAAAAAATAAAGCTTAAAACTTAACTTAAGCAAGTGATAGATGATCTAATTTTTTTTTCAGATCAAACTTGCATATCCGATTGTGTTGGAAATCAGCAAGAAGCTTGTCAGCTATGTGAAGGAGACAACTCAGAAATCAGGCAAAAAGATTGAAGTTAAAAATGTGAATTTAAATTGTTCTTCCGTGAAGCACTTTATTCTGAAAACTTTCTTTTTTGTTTCGGTACAGCTCTGTTACAGATATACCACTGAAATTGTTGGAGACTTTGTTTGGGGCATTAATGCTGATGCTCTGAATACCAACGAAGCACCCAATCAAATGTTAGAAATGTCCAGAAAGCTGCTAAATGATTCGTTTATGCAAATTGGATTCTACTACCTATCGGGACTGTTGCCACGTTTTGTTGCAAAAATGTTGACCTCACGATTTTATCCCGAAGGAACTGATAATTTCTTCTCACAAGTTCAAAAAGATGCTCTTGCAATGCGTCTTAATAATAAGAACGATCGTGCGGATTTCCTCAACTATATGATTCAGCTGCAGGAGAAGAAAGGTATAAGTCATTTCGATACTGTCGGACACAGTTTGACTGTTTTATTGGATGCTTTCGAGACAACGGGTTCTATTATTGCTCATACTTTGTTTTTTGTAAGTAAATCAGCTTTTAAAAAATATGAAAGAGTAAATAGAAGTTTTTGTGTCTGAATTAGTTGGCTGATAACCAGAATGCCCAGAAAAAGTTAAGAGAAGAAATCATGGCTAATGTAGATGAAAACGGTCTTATTAGTTTCGATACTTTGTCGGAACTACCATATTTGGATCAATGCATCAGTGGTGAGTATCTTTCTTCTTAATTTAACTTAATGATCGAATGTAAGTTGTTTTTATTTGAAGAAACAATTCGAATCATTACTGTTATTTCGGTCACCTCAAGAAGATGCACTGAGGAAACATATTTGGAAAATAGAGAAAACCACAAGGTTAAGATCAAACCAGGAATGATTATCTATGTTCCAACTTATGCCATCCATAATGATCCGGATATTTACCCCAAGCCAGAGGAATACATTCCAGAACGTTTTGATAATGGTCGAGCAAAGGAACTCAACCAGAAAGGGCATTTCTTTCCTTTTGGTGATGGACCAAGGATTTGTGCTGGTATGTATAACACATATATACATAACTTGGCAACAGGATGTAAAATTATTTGTTTTAATTTTAGGAATGAGATTAGGACTTTTGGAAGCGAAAACTGGAATTTTTGAAATTATTAAAAATTTTAATTTAAAGAAAAGCGAACATTCTGCTAAAACGATTGATCCGACTTCATTTCTTCTTGGTTTAGGTGGTGATTTGTTTGTGGAATTTGAACAAATAGATCAATAAATGTTGTAGGTATTTGTTTTATTTAATGTTAATGACTAATATTAGAAATAAACTAATGAATGTATATTTATGTATCAGTATTCAATTTGTGAAACAATATTTACTGATTGAAAATTAGTTGAACGATCGCACATATTTGGTAATTATTCAACTTTCAAGTTTCCCAATTATTTCGACAGACGTAACTTTGAGGTAATCAAGGACTTCGTCTACCTACTAACTTCTTAAAACAATTTAGGAATACAAGCAAGCTTTGCAATGGGCTTGTAGTTGCGTATACCCGACTTGTTACCTTTCTTGAAAATTGGTGTTAGAAATGACTTCTTTCAAGCAAAGCTTGAATATGAACGTAAGGGGTTCAGCTTAAGTATTACTACAGTTTTTTAATACTATCGGGGGAATACCATCGGGACCGGATTAACAGTCACAATTCAAAACGGGTAAAGGATCAAGGTCTGTGCCCTTTGCTACAGGTGGATTGCGAAAATGAGTGAAGATAATGAAAATATACTTCATCAACTGCTTCCGGGCTATTTACAAATGCCTCACGGAAATTTGTTGCGAAAGCGTTACAGATATCAAGTTTCCAAATTTATTTAGGATTCTCTTTTAAAGAGTTGCCCATGTCAGTAACATAGGTAACTAGAATATAAAAAATTAAAAGGGGTTTTAAATTCGTTTAAAAGTTCAACATAAAAAGAGAAGTTGATTGGGGACAAATTTCTGAGGTGAGTTTTTCATGCCTTATTTCTTTTGTTACGCAGTAAACGCAAATTTTTAACATACCAAAGGTGGTAAATTTTTGGATTTCTTGATTTCTTTAAAGGTAGATTTTTTTGCAAACAATTATTAAAGAGAAATTCTAATTTATCGGCAATTCCAGAAATCTTCAAACAATAACTGGAAATAAGCTCTTCTAAAATCAAAATCATATAAGCAATAAAAGGAATTACTGTGTCCAGTAAGCTGATTACTTAAGTAAATAAAAATGTACAAGGGAAGGGGGGAGGTGTGATATTTATCAATATTAGAAATACTTGATCTAGATTTTAGAAAAAGAGTACTAATAGCGTCAAAAGAAAATACTAAATCAAGAATTTGATTTTGAAATTCTTAATAAAGGTTGTTTGCTGGAAATCAGTAAGAAAGATTTTATCGAGACAAGATAGTTCCAATTGTGAAGAAGAGAGAAGAGAGAGAGGCTTTAAAGCAGGATTCAGATGGAAGTCAATGTTTTTTAAATTAAAAACACCTAGAAATTAAATATTGGTGTCAGAGCTGGAAAAATTTATAAGAAAGTCTAATGCCAAGGAGAGTTCGCTATAAACAGACTCTAAACTTTTTTGAAGGAATATAAAGGTTTAAAATGAAAATAGTCTGAGTATGTTATCTTACACAAACCAGTTTAATTGAGAGTTGAAATGATAAAGATACGGAAGAAGAGAAATGTGTATTTTTTAAGGAATTTTATGGAATTTTTGATCGAGGCAGCGGGGGTGAACTTTTTGGTTATCTTAAAAGCTTGAGGCGTTTACAGTTCAATTGGAGGATATCTGGAGAGTCGTACTTACTGGATATTAAAATTGGCAATGAAAAAATGCATATAATACCTGTGTACTTTAATTGCAACCACTGGCAACGAGATTTTGAAACACTTAGTGACACACAGCAAGATACTGATACGTCAAATTGGATGCTTATAGGTGACTTTAATGGCAGGATTGGCGTGTCACAAAATAATTTCATCAGTACGAAATCCTATAGATTTTTAAAGCTATTTCGAAAACACAACTCCCAAGAATTCAGGGCATTGTACTCACAGGCAAATAGGGAGTTCAAACAAATGTGTTACCTGAAAAAGGCAGCTTTTGAGAGAAGAAATATAGAGGTCATCAATAGTGCACGTTGTTCAACGGATTTCTGGAGAGCTGTGAAAAACGTTAATGGTATAAGAAATATCATCGCTTTAGGCCTGCAAGCACCAAGTTTAAAAAACCACATCAAAAACCTCCTCAATTCAAAGATAATTTCACCACTGGTCCAATATGCTGAACCACTAATGCTGTATGAATTTCTAGACGCTCCTTTTGAGTTTCAGGAATTACAAGAAGTCATATCGAACTCCAAAGTGAATAAAGCCCCTGGTAATGACCGTATTTCTTTTGAATTCTTCAAAAACGCAACAGATGATTTCATTTCATTGTTAACCATTGAATTTAACAGAATCTTCGACCATGCAGCAGTTCCCGACAGCTTTAAAAAATCCATTATATATCCTCTCCTCAAAAAAGGAAACCACAAAGATCCATTTAACTACAGGGGGATTTCCTTCCTTAACACCAGTGCTAAACTATTTGCCGGTCTGATTCACAGAAGGCTAACACAATGGGTTAATGAGAGAAAAATTTTGTTCGAATACCAGGCGGGATTCCGAAAAAATTACTCGACAGCAGACCATATATTTTGAATTTACAATACTGCTGATACTTACTTGAAGAAAAAGAAGAAATTATATGCGTTTTTTGTTGATTTCCGTGCAGCCTTTGACTCAATTGTGCGAGATGCGTTTTTCTATAAATTATTTGAGTTAGGACTGTCCAGTAGGAATATTAATATTCTGAGAGCGTTGGATTTGCTCTATCAGAGGAGTTTCCAACAACAATGGGCCTAATACAAGGCTGTATTCTAAGTGCCTTGCTTTTTGTGCTGTTCATTAATGACATAACGGATACAGTCAGAGGTGGAATACAAGTTGGGGGAACAACGATTCCTGCGCTTATGTATGCAGATGATATAGTCTGCTGAAACGGTGGTTGGAATGCAACTTATGATGAATAGATTAGGAGATAACTGCAAACACTAGAATCTGGTAGTAAACTTACAAAAATCTAAAATGATGGTGTTCAGAGGAGGAGCGGGCAAACTTTCAGAAAGCGAAAAATAGACCTTTAATGGAGATGCTGTGGAAACTGTGCGAAAGTACAAATACTTTGGAGTCCTTATAATTTCAAACCTCAACATGAAGAGGCACCTGGGCGGAAAATTATCCTAAGCAAAACGAGCGGTTTCAGCTGTATGGGAGCGATGCATCAAGAAAAAGCAAAGGTTATTCCGCTCTACAGCAGCGTCGATTCTTTTATGTGGGGCGCAAGTCTATGGTTATCTTTCTTTCGAAGCTGTAGAGAAATTTCTTCGATACTTTTTAAAAAGGATTTTTCGTCTATCAAAAAATACCCCAAACTATATGCTTTATTTAGAAACGGGGACACCACCTATGATAATGGAACTCTTAGCGTGCATTTTAACTATGTTCTCAAGGTTATGGAGATGAAGAATGAAAGAATTCCAAAAATAATTCTTAATAATATGATTCGGACGAGAGGATCAATAATGGAGGAGTGGGAGGGCCTGGCAACCGAATGCGGTACAAATTTATTGGTTGGTAAAGATGAAAACTTGTCTTCACTAAGATTCAAGTTAACGACATTCTCGAAAAACTTGGAAGTGTTCTGTATGACAGAAATGTAGTGGAAGCCAGATCCTCGGTGTTTAGATGCTTTTACAGCCGCCTTGAATACAACCTTGGAAGCAATATGTACGTACCTACTTACCGGCAATTCAATTAATAAGATAAGCATTGTTTTCAAAACAAGAGGGGAATTATTGAATTTGATCAGATCTGATCTTCCAATACTTTGCAGCCTCTGCAATATGGAGACGCGAGGAGATAACTGTCATTTCATTGCAATATGCCCTGTTTTGAAAGAGTTTCGGATAAGGTATTTTGAGAGGAGATTTAAAAATGATTGTTGGTTTCTTGACAGCTTTGATAGGGATGGAATTGTTTATTACTGTTCTAGTAGTGAAGTCACTATTAGAGGTTGAATTTGAGTCGAAAATTGCAGGCATAGGGTGATGTTGATATTAGTTCGTTTTGAGGGGGGTGTAGAATTTCTAACAAGCACAGAATTTTCTTTTGTTTGTCAGGTACACTTGAGCTAAATCATAAGTCAAAGTAGCTATTCAAAATCCTTAAAAAGTTTTAAAATGTCAACTTTAAAAGAAGGCATTCTACAAGCTAGTTGGGATAAAGAAAGCTTACGGCATTCCTGACAATACCAGTAAGAAAATTTCAAATTTGCAATTTTTTCAATAACTTCTATGTCAAATTCAATATTTAATAAGACTTTTTTTTTCTAAAGTCCAGTTTTTAGTTTATCCTGAATTAGAAAAGCTTAATATACATCAACTAAGAGGTTGTATATTAATGTTGTAAATCATTTATTTCTTTGAACTAACTGAGGCTCAATTTAAGCTCTTTCCTAAAAACCAAGAACTTTTTCATGGTAAATTCCTGTTCTTTAACAAGAAATATTAATATAAATCCTTTTATTTTACAGCTTTTATCTATCAACCTATCTTTGATCAAGTGCAAGAAAATACATTTTTGTGTAAAGAGCCTATCTCTTAATCGAATTTTAAAAGCTTTTCTTATCCATAGAAGGAGATCTTATAGATTGTACGCACATCAAAATGATGAAATTTTTATTCATAATGTTTAAAGTTTTAATAATTCCTTAAGATCTTATCAACTCAAAGCTCTACACTCTTCATTTATAAATAAAAACGGTGTATTTTTACTTGATTAACTTAGTTCGTGTTTAAATCTCTTTACGTCAATATATTGATAGAAGTTAAAATGGAAATTTGTACGTTTATTTTGTGTTGCCTTAGTGCAGTTCTGGGGGCTATTTACTTGTATTTATCTTGGAATTTCAATTTCTGGAAGAAACGGGGAGTAGCAGGTCCTGAACCAAAATTGATTTTAGGAACTATTCCTTGCATTATCAAAAGGGACCGCAATTTAGCCTTTGAATTGCAAGACTTATATGAGTGAGTGAATGTTATAATTGAACATCATATATGTTCTCTAATAGGCCAATTTATAAAAAGTTGCAAAGGGAATAATAAAAGCTCATTTGCTTAGTTTTCCTGAAATTGTTCAGAACTTATTCACACAATTTCTGGCTTATTTCGTGGAAAGCTTCACTAATTCCATCTACAAAGTCCTGAATTAATTCTGGAGCTTTGCAATAAACCGAATCTTTTAGTAGCCTCAAAGAAAAGAGTGTAAAGGTGTTAAATCACAAGATTGATGGTCATCATCACTACGAAAAATAACAGAGTCTTAAATTTTTTGTAAGAAATGCAATTGTTTCTTGTGTAAGGCCGTTTTGCAGAAATAAACAGTAATTACTATCTTAATTATGAATCACAGCACGGTAACGCAAATTTTTCTAACAGTTGCAATAACTTTTTTTTAAAATTGAGGCCATTCCAAAAAACGGGCTAAGCGATAAAGATGTCGTTTCAATAAAAATCCGGATCTTATTACCAAGAACTCAACCAGTGAAAATACAACAATGCTGGTTATTGAGCTCTTGCTCTGATTCTTAATTCAAAACATTGTTAAGTGTTATTAGTTAAATGAAAATTTGGAGAGATCAAAAGCAAACCGCCAAATCTGGTTTTTCGTCAGCATGACGGACTAAAGCCGTAATTCTCAGGTGTTCTTGTGCGATGCACATGTTTTTAATGACTTAGTGACGCTACAGTCCGGAACGAACCTGACTAACACACTTCTCCAGCCAGCTGTCTTCAATTTTGTACACCAATGTTGTCTGAGATCTTCTGGGGGCTTGAGCGTTACATGAACCCCATCTAAATCGTTTTACTTTAAAACTTAATTACGACAGAACGGATCCCACACGCTATGTTTAGGTGGCTGAAGCTGCTTTGGTTGGATTAATTCAGAGGTTCTACTTTTTTTTGTTAAGGGCAAACTATTCTGAGATTTCACTCTATACCATACATAATTCTATATTTTGCGGATAAATTGATGCATGCTCCCTACCAAGTCATCGCCTGCTGCTTCCAATAGTTCGGCAGCGATGCCGCCAACTCCAGAAGCTTTGTTTGACTTCAGTTTAGATATAGCTATCTTCACTTCGTCAGGATCGGGTATTCTGATTTGTTGTTCTGCTTCGCCGAGATTGAGTGGTGCTATCTCCCTTACAGCGGAATTCGATTCGCCGCCGCCTCCGTTATATAATTTGGCGAAGTGGTCTTTCCATATTCTCAGCATAGACTGCGCTTCTACTACGATGTTCCCCTGATAGTCCTTACAGGCTTCGGTTCGTGTCTGTAAGAACGTTTTTGTTAAATTTACGAACCTCATTTCTTCTCACGCTCTCTTTTTTCCGGGGAGCCGGATAAACAGCTCCTTACAAGTCTGGGCTCCGAATATGTCGATAAGGTGTTTACTAAGTGTTTCAACCCAACTATAACTGTAGACATCCTTGTTGATTCCATCTCGCAAATATCTCCGCTGCTTTCTGGATAAGGAGAGGTGCTTTAGTGAGAACCCCTTCTCCCCCTCTCTCGCTTAGTACCCCACACAAATGTTCACTAAAGTTAGAACACGATCTCCATTTGAGATACTAGGCACCCGATGTTGATAGACAGCGGTGAGTTTTAAGAAAAAACTTGTGGACTTTGGTGTCATCTTGTCTACCATTTAAGCACACATATTTTTAAAAGCTTCAATATTATCAACGGAGAAAATGCTTCACAACGATCAAAAAATGCTATAAATTTGCGAGCTGTGACTGCAAAAATTTGATGGACCGTTACATTTTTACTAACTTCATATAAATAACAAATAAGAAACATGAAAGCTTTAACGTTGACAGCTTTTCAAAGAGCGGTCTTTCCAGAAATGGCCGAACCCTATCAAACTGTTGAGTTACTTAGATGGAAATAGAAATGACTCCGTCATATTTTAACCTGATACAATTTTTCTAACTATAATTGTATCAGTGATTTGCTTAAAACAATTTAAGCGCCTGAAAGTTCTAAAATAAATATCTTTTTAATACTAGAAAATACAAGAAGACTGGAGAAAGATTCATTGGAGTTTTCATGACAAGAAATCCTCAAATCTTGGTCATTGATCCGCTATTAGCTCGAGAAGTAATGGTAACAAACTTTAAATGTTTTCGCGCTAATGAACAAACTTCATGGGTATGTACAATTCAACTTTTTATTAAATAAGTCACTACAAAGTCTAAAAGTCTTTCTTTTATAGGTAAATAGAAAGTTAGAAGAGGTATCTACCATGAATCCGTTCTTGAATTCTAATTCAACTTGGAAGGAATTACGAAGTGATGTTATTGGAGGACTTAGTAACCAAAGGGTTCGTATTTCATAATTTCACAATCTTTAACGAGCTTTTTATGTGAATGGAAATATTTTAATTTAAGATAAAACAAGCATATCCTATTGCTTTGGAAGTCTGTAAGAAGCTGAATAACTTTATTAAGGCACATTCTCAAAAATCAGATCACAAAATTGAAGTCAAAAGTGTGAGTACACAAAATTAAGCCATTCACTAAAAGAGGAAAAATTTGATATGCTTTAAAAAATCTTTAGCTTTGCTACAAATATACCATTGAAATCATATCTGACTTTGTTTGGGGTGTGAATGCCGATGCTTTGAACATAGACGAACCCCCAAATCAAATGTTGAAGATGGCTAGAAAATTGGTCGATGATATCTTAACGAACATTGGACTTCATTATTTGTGGGGTCTAGCCCCACCATTTTTACGAAATCTCTTTGCTGGCCGGTTTTATCCCATTGAAACGGACAATTTCTACACTCAAGTCCAAAAAGATGCCTTAGAAATGAGACTACGCCATAAGACGGATCGTTCGGATTTCCTTGACTATTTGATTCAATTGCAGGAAAAGAAGGGCATAAGTCATATGAATATGGTTGGACATAGCGCGACGGTTTTACATGATGGTTTCGAAACAGCAGGGAATGTGTTCACCCATACTTTGTATTTCGTAAGTCTTAGCGATGTTAAAATTTTTAAGATCGATAACTCCTTATTTACACCACGTATAGTTGGCCAATAATCAGACAACTCAGAATAAGCTTAGGGAAGAAATAATGGCCAATTTGGATAAAAATGGCTGTCTCAGCTATGATGTTTTGGTAGAACTTCCATATTTGGAACAGTGTATAAATGGTAAAGAAATTTGGTCTTATAGTCGTTTTATTTTTTTGTAAGCTTAAAGTTTCGAATTTTAGAAACACTCCGTTTGGTAACTCTTATTCCTGTTGCCACAAGAGTATGCAGTGAAGAGACAACTTTGGAAAATAGAAAAGGCCACAAAGTAAAAATTGAACAAGGAATGGTTGTTCACATTCCCACGTATTCGTTCCACAATGATCCGGAAGTATATCCCAAACCAGGAGACTATACTCCGGAACGTTTCGATAATGGTCGAGCAAAAGAACTGAATCAGAAAGGGCACTTACTTCCATTCGGTGATGGACCAAGAATTTGTGTCGGTAAGAAATAATTTATTATAAAAATATCATGGTTTCAAAGAATTAATATATTTAAAAACAATTTGTTTTCGTTGTTTAGGAATGAAACTTGGAAAGTTAGAAGTTAAAGCTGGTCTTGTTGAAATATTGAAAAACTACTATGTTAAGAAAGCAGATAATTATGAACGATTTATTGATCCAACATCATTTCTACTTGGTTTGAGTGGTGATATATTTTTAGAATTTGAAAGTATTCAAGAGTGACATGACAGTGTTTAAATATTGTATAATTGCATTAATAAATTGAAATGGGTCCTTGGCTACGATGGAGTCTTAGAGCTTTGTGTTTTTAGTTTCTGTGAACAATATTTATGTGGATGTTAAAAATTGGTAATAGAGTAAAAACTTAGAACTATACCTGTTAATTTGAGTAGGATATGTTCAAAAGATGATAAATTCAGATCGATGTTTTTTCAAATACTATTTTAGAAACAATAGAATCTTGCGTTTTCAAGAAATGCAACAACCGACTTCCTGCATATCGCCTTCAAGTTAAACTATACAATGAGAGCATAACTGAGGAAAAAGTCATTTTGGAATATTGCCAAAATAATTAGAAACAAAAACAGATAATTTACCATTCTAGAAAATGGTAATAATTTGGTTTACGAAGACACAAAATAAAGCGTATGTCCTTGCATCAACTTGTTTGAATAACCATTTGGAGTATCAGTGATGGTGAAACCAAAAATCTTGTAAAAATTTTGTAAGCCTGTTTGGCTCTAAAGTTCTAAACACACAAAATATTGACACCCATGCATAAGGTCAACTCACCACCATAGAAAATGTAAAAAATTTTGTTTTCAAACTGAAAGTGAAGAAGTCTGATGAAACAGCTAAAGTTATACCTTTTCCAAAGACTGGGAATAATTTTAAACTTCCACAAATCTATCGACCAATTAGTTTGTTAAGTAGTTTTCGCAACATTTTGGAATAGTTTTAAAAGAAAGATATAAAAAATTGCTGATCTATTGAACGTATTCCTAATGAACATTTTGGTTCAAAAAATTTCCCAGTACTACTCACCTAGTGCTGATACTCTATGCCAATATGTGAAACAGAACCGTTAGCTTGGCAAATCAACTGGCCCCATTTTAGTTCTTTTTGGCGTAATGGAATAGTGGACAAATTAGTTTGCTCAGTCTCTCCAACTTATTTAACCCTAAGTTTCTTGTCTGATAAGTATTTTAGTGTTTATGCTAATAACATTTCTTCAAATTGTTACCAAGTCGAACAAGGATCAGTGTTAGTGCCATTCCTGATGCTGATAAGGTACAACCTCTCTTCTTTAGTAGAAAAAGAACGTCTAATTTTCTTTCAAGAAATCCGATATATATTAACGGTGCTAATATAAATTGTGAAACGAATGCAAGGTATCTAAGAGTTTGCATAGATCAAAAACTTATCTCCAAAGAACATATTGCGAACACGTTAAAGCAAGTCGGTATTGCGATAGAACTTCTACTGCTCGCAATAGGAAGTCAGGTCTTAGTAACGTCAATAAAATTATAATTAGTGGTTATAATTACTTGAATCGTAACTGGCTTAGTCATCTGGCTATTTTGGCAGCCAAAAATGTTGATGTTGACGAAATTAACTTCCAGATACAAGAGTTGTTACGAGGTGATCCCATATGTCTTTTCATTCAATCGATATTGTTGTGAATGAAAACGATAGTGTGAATTTTCAAAATTCACTAAAAACTGACTATACGACTACGACATCAACAATCACTTTGAAATTGATTTTGAAACGAACTTTTTCGCAGTTTTGGCTATTTGGTATACAATGATGGACTTTCCGACAAGATAATGCACCAATACATACGGCAAGGACAACAAAAGCTGGGATTCAGGGGCAAAATGTGAACCTATTACCATGGCCCCCATATTCTTCCGACCTGCACATAATGAAAAACGTGAAGGGATAACTATCAAGAAATGTCTACCAAAGAGGACGACAGTACCAAAAAACCGAAGATATTATTATAGCCATAAAACGGTCCTGGGCGCAAATTTCGCTCAATTATCTTGTTACTTGAAGTAATTCAAAAATCAGGAGGCATCACACATTATTAAAAAATAATTTTAGTCCGTTAAATTAAACCAGTATTTTTAATTTCTTTATTTCGGTGGGTCTTATAGGTAAATTTAAATCTTGTCCCTATTTATGTGGCAAAAAAACAGACACCTCCTTCTTCGAAAAAACCACCAAAAAACTTTTACATACCTCATGCATTCCAAAATTGGGGTTTTCCAAGAAACCTTAGGATTGACTAGGACCCGAATGTGTCGATTTCTCTACTTTATCAGGAATTAAATCTCTCTTAGGGCACATTTTATCGTTTTTTTCTTCAGCTACATTTCTGTTTTTGTGTTAATAAACAAAATTGTTGTATTGAGGGTTCTGAAAATCCTCAAGTTATTGAAGAAAGGCCATTAAATCCAAGAAAAATCACTGTTTGGTGCGCTCTTTGCTCCGGAGGTGTGATCGGACCTTCCTTCTTCGAAAACGACGATGGAATCACTGCCACCTTCAATTCGGAGCGTTATGGTCATGGTACGACTTTTTTTGCCTGCTATTAAAGAATACGAATACCACTTGGAGCATATGTGGTCGCAGCAAATCGATGTCACATGCCACACAACTCCAGCGAATATGGCTTTATTGCAAGAGACATTTCCTGGCCGCGTAATTTCTCGTCGTAAAAACCTTTAACTTTTTAGTATTTTCAAACCAAAATTCGAAAGGTTATGGTTGAAATACAGCATAATATGTATCAAAAAGTGGTCGAAAACTACCTCAAAAGAATCAATGCCTGCAACAATTCGCTTGGTGGCTACTTAAATGATATAGGGCTTAAACATAACGTTTTAACTTTATAATAAAAAGAAATATCATGTAAAACAAATATTTTTTATGTGCTTTGTTTACTTTTGAAACCGTAAAAAATAAATAAATAAGATAGCGGAACGGTCTTTTAAAAACTAGGGCCTAGTGGCTTACAACTCTCAATAGTTCATGTGTACGAGCTTTGTTGTCAGGAATGGAAGGGACCTACAATTTCAAGCGGAATCCGAATGGCTGATTTGAAAAAGCAATCAACATGACAAGATTAACTCTTGAGAATTTGTAAATTTTTTGCAAGACCTCTGCCATGACAGTCCAACACCCTAATCATCACGCTACGGGTGCTACTAATAACATTATATAACGTTTTTTTTATTGTCTCCTCTTTTGATAAGCTTTTGGTTGCAAGTGGGTGTTTTATATGATTGCCGTTTTTATTTTCTCTGCTCTTGACTCCCCTATTTTTCTGTGTGAAAACGAGATTACCTCTATTCGTGTTTGAGGGGTCTCGTCTTGTGAACGAGCTGTCACACTTCTATTAGAAATGCCTTTGGTTCTGTTATCACTTTCGGACTTAATCAAGTTAATTACAAAATTCACCTCGATGGGCTTCATCGTTTACTTTATGCTTGCTTCTGCGTGGTTTGCTTTGTATTGTATGTTGTTCTGGATTTCACAATAGTCGATGCTGGGCTTTCTTAGCATCAACTCAAGTGGGGCAGGTCTAGAAGTGTTAATTATGTAATCTTTGCTGGAGGTAAATATGCCTGAACATACAGTGGCGACCGCAAGGGGAAAGATTATTATTATTAACTTCCCATAGGAAGTTATTGTAATGGGTCCGATTTGTCAAATTGAAAATTTTGACATTTCTCGACGTTTCAAGGTCCCTAGAGGCGAAATATAAGATTTTTAGAAAGATGTCTGTGCGTGCGCGTATACGTCCGTACGTCTGTACGTTCGCGACGTTTTTTTTGCCGTCCATAGCCCAAGAACCAGAAGGAATATCTATTTCAAATACATTTTGTTATATAGATAATAAGGCAGAAAGATGCAGAAAGGGCTCTCAAGAAAATTGCGTGGTGGTTTTTTTACCATAGCAGTTTGAAAAAAACATTTTGAACATTTTGGTTAATCCTAAATATCTTGCGAACCAAAAACGCTAGAGACTTGAATTAAATTGTATATAATATATTGTAACGTGATACAACGGTTTTTTTTTATAAATAAAAAATAAAAATCTAAAAAGAAACATTACTTAAAGTTCGTAAAAATTGCATATCGATTCAAATATCTTTTCAAAAACTTGAAATTTGGGCTTCAATCTTATTTTATCTTATAAGAAATATTGTTTTCAACTTTTTAAAAAATGTTGAGAAAAATCGTATAGACAGTTTTTTTTTAAATAAAAACCCTAAAAAAAAAATGTATAAAAGTTGGTAAAAATTGATTTTCGACTGAAATATCTTTTCAAAACTTTGAGATATTGGCTTTAATTTACTTTTAACTTTCAAAAAATCTTGTTGTCAACATTCAATTAAAGTTCGAAAAAAATCGAACTGACATTTTTTTTACAAAAAAATAAAAACCGAAAAAAAAATTAACAAAAGTTGGTAAAAAATGATTTTCGACCCAAATATCTTTTAAAAACTTTGAGATAATAGCTTGTAATTAATTTTTTCTTATAAGAAATATTGTTTTCAACATTATGACAAATTTTGAGAAAAATCGAATTGACAGTTTTCTTACAAAAAATAAAAACCTAAACAAAAAATGTATAAAAGTTGGTAAAAATTGATTTTCGACTCAAATATCTCTTCAAATTATAATTAATATTGGCTTCAAACTAATTTTATCTTATAAGAAATATTGTTTTCAACATTTGGTAAAATTTAAAAAAATCGAATTGACAGTTTTTTTTAACGAAATATAAAACTCTAAAAAAAAACAATACTAAAACTTGGTAAAATTTTATTTACGACTCAAATAGCTTTTCAAAAATTAAAAATATTGTCTTAAATTTTTTTTTATTTCACAGAAAATATTGTTTCCGATATTCAGTAATTTTTATATAAAAATCCAACAGTCCGTTTTTTCATAAAAAATAAAATCTACTAAAATAGTACTCAAATTTGGTAAAAATTGATACGAGTACATATAGACAAACTTTTAAGCAAGACAAATCGACAGACGGGATGGGAAGTTATCAGTGTGGGTCGCATCCCAGCCTCTTTTTATTATTATCTTTTTTAGTATTTATTCCAGCAATATATCTTTTAATATGATTATTTAAAATTCTCAAGCTCTGTAGCAGCTTCTTTTACAGTTATATTCTGTTGATGAAATGTTTTTTCACAACACAATACGAATTTTCATCTGAAAAATCACATTTATTCTGTTCGTTAGTTTCGCTTTCTTTCTTGCGAAGAATTGACAATTCCTTCAAGAGTAATTCTTGTCATGAAAAAGTGTTTCTCAAACAGTACAGGTTCCTGACAACAGTACTCGCACACAGGAATGGTTGCGAGTTGTAAGTCACTAGGCCCTGGTTCACCACGGACTGTTGCACGACCTAATTTATTTATTTATTATAAACCTTATCGTCCAGTGCTTTTTGTTGAAATGTTTGTATTGAACATATCGTCCGCGGTTTAAGGGCTGAGGTCGATCATCTAATGAGTAATTCCATGACCTTGTAAAGGGACTTAAGTGTAATTATACTTCGTTTAGAGAGAGAAAGTTTAACAATTTTTAGGAACAGAGCTCTAGCAATCACATGTGTGTGAGAGGAAATTCATCTCATACAATTTTGGAAACTATTCAGAACCGAAAAAAGTTTAACAAGCCAGAAAGGCCTGCAACGCCTATATTCGAGGAACCAAATTTTTACATGAACAAAAATTATGGCGAAAAATACTGCAATGTCCCAAAGACAGTAGGAATTTTTGGTCATTTGTAAAAAACATGAGTAATTTTTCCTCTTCGTCGGTTCCTACGCTCAATGACACTCCTTTAGTTAGCTCTATTGATAAAGCTAACTTATTTGCAAGGCAGTTCGCCGAAAAATTCCACCTTACCAGATAGTGTCATGACTCCCCCAGTTCTTGAACGCGTAAATGATTCTATGGGACCAATATTTTTTCGTACTTGAACTGTGGCGAGAGTTCTTAAAGATCTCAACATTCATAAATCCACTGTCCCAGATGGTATCCCCGCTATTATTTTGAAGAAGTGTTCTTCCACGCCAGCAAAACCACTGCGTAAGCTTTTCCATCTATCCTATTCTTCTGTGCTCGTTCCGAGTAGTTGAAAAGCTGCATTTGTTCAGCCAATTCCAAAAAAAGGCGCATCTTCTTCTCCCACATATTACCGACCGATAGCACTAATGTCCCTTCTTTCTAAGGTCATGGAAACGCTGATTAATTATCAGCTTAAGAAATATCTTGAGGAACGGAAGCTTCTTAATGACCGGCAATACGGCTTTCGTAGGTGATCTCATGGTTCATCTCATCGAACATTGGAACAGATCTTTACATCGTTTTGGAGAAAGTAAGATTATTGCACTTGATATTTCAAAGGCATCTTGCTCTCTTATCGAAAATGCGTGCTTTTGGTATCGACGAATCTCTTCTTCGTTGGATTAGAAATTTTTTTTCGAACCGTTCAATACAAGTTGTTTTGGACGGATTCAAGTCTGAAACTCATAAAATAAACGCTGGTGTGCCCCAGGGCTCCGTTTTACTTCCTCATTTTTATAAATGATCTCCTGTCTGCTACTTCTAATCCAATACTTTCGCTAACGATAGCACTCTTAGCTTTTCATATTCGTTTCCAGTCTCACAACCCTCCTCTTCGGATGTGGAACAGCATTGTACAATGGGGAATAAAAAATCGTGTGGAATTTAATGCTTCGAAAACGCAATGCTGTCTTGCATCGTTAAAGCGCGATAAACATTCTTTGCCACTATCTATAAGTGGCACTTGCATCAATGAAACGGTTTTTTGAGACGTTGCAAGAAATTTTTCTCTCCGTCTGATCTGGCTACAATCTACAAAACCTATATACGTCCGAAACTTGAATATAAACTTATTTCTGGGCTGGTGCTCCAGTAACTTATTTAAGCCTCTTGGACAGTATTCAAAAAAGAGCTTTTAAAATGATTGGTGACATAAACATCATCAACTCGTTTACATCACTCAAACATCGACGCAAGGTTTCTTGCCTCACCCTTTTTTACCGTTATTTTAACGGACTATGCTCTAATGAAATAGCCAGTTGCATTCCTCCCTTTAAACAATTTAACCGTAATACCCGTGCTTCTAGGAATTCCCTCCAGTTTACCCTTGAGCCCAACTTCGGCCGTACTATGAAGTACAGAGATTCTTTTTTTAGCCGTACTAAGCGAATGTGGAACGCCTTACCACGCTCTATCTTTCCCTGTCATTGCAATGTTGAGAAATTTAAAACCAATGTACACCGACACCTTCTATGCAACCCTTCTCTCTTTTCCTAATGCTCACACTGTGTCTTTGGCATATTAAAGGTATAAAAAAACCCTTTTAGTGTTTGCTAATTATAAAAAAAAGTCAAGTTTTTAGTAAGATTTTTTTCCCTTAGGTCAATTACTAAGTTGTTACAGAGTTAGAATAGTTTAATATGCATCCACTTAAAGGCAAATTTTAATTGATTATTAAAGAGAAGCAGGGTTCAAACTCAGGGAATAACACATCAAAAGATAGGATGTAGTAAAGCATTTATTCCTTTAAACTAACTCAGACACAACTTTAGCTCTTTCCTTAAAATCAAAAATTTCAAGGTAAATTTATTTTCCGAATCTAGAAATGAGAGAAAAATAGGCCTTCCTACACAAAACAGATTTACTGTTAAAAAATACTAATACGTTTGTTTTACAGCTTTTATCTATCAACCCTTCTTTAGTCAAATGCAAGCAATTACATTTTTGTGTAAAGAGTCTTTCTCTTAATAGAATTTTAAAAGCTTATCTTATCGATAGATGAAGATCTTATAGATTGTTCGCACATCAAATGATGAAATTTGTATTCATAATGGTTATGGTTTTCATAATGCTTAAAGTTTTCTTATCATCTCAAAGCTCTACACTTTTCATTTATAAATAAAAACGGTGTATTTTCACTTGATTAACTTAGTTTGTGTTTAAATCTCTTAACGTTAATATATTGATAGAAGTTTAAATGGCAATTTTTATCCTTATTTTGTGTTGCCTTAGTGCAGTTCTTGGGGCTATTTATATATATTTATCTTGGAATTTTAATTTCTGGAAGAAACGCGGAGTAGCAGGTCCTGAACCAAAATTGATTTTAGGAACTATTCCTTGCATTATCAAAAAGAATCGTAATTTAGCCTTTGAATTACAAGACTTATATGAGTGAGTGAATGTTATAATTGAACAACTTATATTCTTTAATAGGCAAATTTATAAAAAGTTGCACTGGGAATAATAAAAGCTCATTTGCATTGTGCAATAATAAAAAGTGTATACAAACTTATCTTTTACACATTTTACCTAACAATAAGTCACTTCAAACCTTGTTTACGTTTTCTATAAAAATATTTACTTATTGTAAGTACACAAATTGGTGTGAAATCTCAAGTGTGTTATTTTTGAAATACGTACATATTTAAACTGACAAGTTGAATGACTGATATTTTTTGTTGGTGTTTCAAATAACTAATTCTTATCGTGTTTTAAAAATATGTTGCCATTAGTTTCTTCTTTTTAGCTATTATTATCTGAACTTATGTTCTGATATCTACTAATTACTAACTTGACATTGTACAGGGTTCTCCAATAAGAGGTTTCATTTAATCAATGATTTTGTCTTTCATTGCAAAGAGTGAAGCATGCTAATATCATTGGAAAACGCTATTAACCAAATATTTTCTGAAATTTTTCATCGCTATTTCCCACATTTCTGGCCTGGTCCTTTATAGCTTCACGAATTCCATCATCAAAGGCGTGAATCAATTGCGAAGTTATGTAAAAGACCTTTTAATAGTCCCAAAGAAAAGAGTGTAAGTGTGTTAAATGAAAAGAAATTAGTGGTCAATTGTGATCACCTCTTCGATTAATAATACGGTCAGGAAACCCTTTTGGCAGAGTTGCAATTATTTCCTCATCATCATTCCCAGGAAGCCGATCAGTGTAGATACGACTTTTCTAGTTATTAAGTTCCTCTGTCAACTAATCATAAAAAGCCTTCAGATCCAAACCTTTATATTAAAAATAGTGGGAATTTCTAACTAAAAGGATCAGAGGAAAATCGACAAAACTGAGTTTTTTTTACTTTTACCAACAGTTTAAATATTTGCCACCAATTTTAAGATTTTTAACCGAGAAGGTGCTCTACAACCGCCCAAAAGTTCTTTAGTTTTGCGAACTGTGACTTCAAAAATGTAACCAATTTTGTGTCGAATTTGAACAGTGTGGTAGCCAATTTTTGGTATAATTTTGTCCCACTGGCAAAGAAAATCCGATGTTAAATGATGACAACTTCAAAAGTGAAAGATACCAAAACTGTAGAAACCGTGTGAATCCGAAATATGGTTAACAATTGAGCGTAATATTATAACGATGCAAAGGTGGAGACGTGTAATTTTTGTAAAAGAAACTTTACAGAGCATAATTAAGAGCAACTCAGTTGAAAATTGTGAGAGGATATTTGTAGAATTAAAAAATGGGGACCAACAACTTCTTCTGGGTCTAATCTACAGACTTTCCAGGAATGTTTGTTTTCTTCATTTTTTTTCTAAATTAGAAGAAATGCAAGTTACAGTTGAGGAACTTAGCTCAATTAATATTTACCCAATGAAATCATTTTTATAATTTCGAACATACATTGCTGGATTTTTTGGAGCAAAACTTTGCTTGCTGATCAATTATCGGTTCCAGTGTTCTCCAGAAACTCCTAACCTACGGCCTTAAAGTAGATATTCGCCTTAATATCTTCGAATACTAAGATTTTTGGGATTTCTTTTACTTCACAGTACTGTTTTAAGTGTAAATTTGGATCTTATTCTTTTAAAGTCTTCCCCTATCCAACAAGTAGAATAATTCAAAACTTAAGACTTTTCGATACCCATGTTCATTTTAAAAATAAAACCTCCCTTCCATCCAGAAAACCTTGGTTCATAGAGAAGATGCAATTATTATTAATGAAACAGCTCGCGTTGGCTTACAAGCGATGTTTTTTTTATCAACTATATTGTTCAATTTGAAACAAAACGGTCTTAACGATACGTACAGCACAGATTAAATTATTCTCTGGTCGTTTAATATTTGCCAAACCAGGAAACAAATTTGGCAGATACTTAAGCAAACTGTAAGTCCAAATATAATCAGATTGGAGATTGTATATTAACAACTTGAACCCAAAAATCGTTTCCAGCGTTATCTCCAACTGCTCTTTTAATACCACTATAGCCCACGCGTATAATAGCGAAAGGCAAACATTTTTCCAGGATTTAAGTCCCCCAGGTGTGATAATTTTAGGCCAATATCTCCTACCCTTTTTCTGAAAATTAAAAAAAAAAATCATCCAAGCTCAAATATTTAGATTTCTTCCGTAGGAAAAATACTTGTATTAAAGCGGTAATAGATGTCACAGAAGATATTCGAAAGACCATCGATCCTGGGTTAATAGAAGTGTTAAGGTTTTTGGGATTTTCAAAGCCTTTAAAACTCTTAAATTCGTGTTAATTTTTCTTCTATTGCAGTCCGGCTAATAAACTCTTTCTTAATTAATAGACTACAAGCTTTCGAACTTAAAGTTAAAGTTCTTTCCGAATTTGTATTGAAAAGTATTAGAGTACCACAGGGATCTATTCTGAGTCCCCTGCTATTTTGAATTTATGTCAATGAACTTCCTTTTATTGTAAAACACTGCACAACTGGTTTGTTTGCTAATGATGCTCAGTTATACGTAAGTTGTCCGTTGGGACTCATCGAGATCGAACATACTGTAATTTATATGAATGAAGACCTTGAACTAATAAAGCACTGGTCATACAATCATTTCGCCTGTTATTGACTTATGACTAAATGTTGAGTTATCAAGATAGAATTGTACCAGTAGAAATGAGAATGCCATCGTCATTTCTTTAACCTGAAAATATCTAGCTTTTATCGTCTAAAATTTCCAAAATTGAATATTTTTTTTATACTAGAAAATACAAGAAAACTGGAGAAAGATTTATTGGAGTTTTTATGACAAGAAATCCTCAAATCTTGGTCATTGATCCGCTATTAGCTCGTGAAGTAATGGTAACAAACTTTAAATGCTTCCGTGGTAATGAGCAAACTCTATGGGTATGTACAATTCAGCTTTTTATTAAATAAGCCACTATAAAGTTTAAAAGTCTTTCTTTTATAGGTAAATAGAAAGTTAGAAGAGGTATCTACCATGAATCCGTTCATGAATTCTGGTTCAATTTGGAAGGAATTAAGAAGTGATGTTATTGGAGGACTTAGTCCCCAAAGGGTTCGTATTTCATAATTTCGCAATTTTTACCAAGTTTTGTATGTGAATGGAAATATTTTAATTTAAGATTAAACAAGCTTATCCTATTGCGCTGGAAATCTGTAAGAAGCTGACTAACTACGTTAAGGCTCATTCTCAAAAATCGGACGGTAAAATTGAAGTCAAAAGTGTGAGTACACAAAACTTAGACATTCATTAAATAAGGAAAAATCTTACATACTTTGAAAAATCTTTAGCTTTGCTACAAATACACCATTGAAATCATATCTGACTTTGTTTGGGGTGTGAATGCCGATGCTTTGAACATAGACGAACCCCCAAATCAAATGTTGAAGATGGCTAGAAAATTGGTTGATGACTCCTTTATGAAAATTGGACTTCATTATTTGTGGGGTCTAGCACCACCAATCTTTCGAACCCTCTTTGCTGGTCGGTTTTATCCAATAGAAACCGACAATTTCTACACTAAAGTCCAAAAAGATGCTGTAGAAATGAGACTACGCAATAAGACGGATCGTTCGGATTTCCTCAACTATTTGATTCAACTGCAGGAAAAGAAGTTCATAAGTCATATGAATATGGTTGGACATAGTGCGACGGTTTTACTTGATGGTTTCGAAACAGCAGCCACCGTGATGGCTCATACTTTGTATTTCGTAAGTCTTAACGATGTTACCAATTTTGAAAGATGATCGATAACCTTTTTTTATTTTTAATAGTTGGCCAATAATCAGACATCTCAGAATAAGCTTAGGGAAGAAATAATGGCTAATTTGGATAAAAATGGATGTATCAGCTATGATGTTTTGGTAGAACTTCCATATTTGGAACAGTGTATCAATGGTAATGGAATTTGGTCTAAAAGTCATTTTTTTAATAATAATAATAAATTTCAGAAACACTTCGGTTGATAACTCTAATTTCCGTTGCAACAAGAATATGCAGTGAAGAGACAACTTTGGAAAATAGAAAAGGCCACAAAGTAAAAATTGAACCAGGAATGGTTGTTCACATTCCCACGTATTCGTTCCACAATGATCCGGAAGTATATCCCAAACCAGGAGACTATACTCCTGAACGTTTTGATAATGGACGAGCAAAAGAACTAAATCAGAAAGGACACTTCTTTCCATTTGGTGATGGGCCTAGAATTTGTGCCGGTAAGCAAGCATTTTTTATTAAAATGTCATGGTTTCGAAAAAATACAGCTAAAAATACTTTGTTTTGTTTTTAGGAATGAAACTTGGACAATTGGAAGCTAAGGCTGGTATTGTTGAAATATTGAAAAATTTCTATGTTAAGAAAGCGGATAATTATGAGCGATTTATTGATCCAGCATCATTTCTTCTTGGTTTGTGTGGTGATATATTTTTAGAATTCGAAAGTATTCAAAAGTGAAAGGACAGTATTTAAAAATTGTACAATTGTGTAAATAAATTGAGGTATTATTCTAGTTCCGATGGAGTCTTACTGCTTTATGTTTGGAGCTTGGGGCTCCAGTAAGAAAAGCCTTTCCATCCTCAACTTAACATCGTTTGCTGTAGTTTTTTTGCTGGTGTTGTGTTTGTAATATATATATTGCAAAAATTAGGCTTTAAAAGTTCCTTGACTGTATTATTTCTCAATATAGGGCTTCTGAAAACCCACAAGAGCTTTTTGATTGACTTCTCCGCAGTCCCAAAGTCACTGTGAAGTGTTGCATTATTCGAAACTTTATTCTTCGTCAGTACTTTTTTTAGGAAAATGGTCAGAATGTCACTGTCAAGCCAACATAGATCGTTACTTACAAATCCTGCGTGATTTTATTTTGCCGGAACTGTGAAGTATCACGTTAATACTTTGTATGGTTTTTAAAAGATTGGGCAATTTGCAATACATCAAGAACAACAGTGAGGTGACCGGGGCATCGCATATTGGCAAAAATCGTACTGCAATGCATTAAATAACTCCTTAAGGCTACAGGACGGTAGGTTGTCAGAGGATTTTGAAATCAGTAGCGGATTCAGACAAGGCTGTATTCTGTCGCCAATATTTTGTTTGCTGGTGATTAGCGACGTATTGCGAGCAGCTTTCTCAGGTAGCAGAGAAATCCAATATACTTTGACATTCTATTTAAAGCACTTGGGTTACGGGGATGATGATCCCTTCATAGAAGGACAGGCCAGGAACGTATAGACTCTATAATACGAACGCGTAAGTGCCAATGGATTGGACATACGTTTGGAAAAGGTAACGACTGGGAAGACAAAATGAGAGTCATAGATTTAGCCAGTCGCGGTACACACCGTGACTCTGAAGAACCAGCTCTTACAATCTCAGTCGTACGCAGGCCTCACAATCCGTAAGGAAAGGAAAGTTTAAAGTGTGATGAAAACACAACGTATAACCTCCGATGACGGCTGATAATCTGATAATGTTGACACCCCCTCCCCCCCAAACGAAAAACTGACAACGATTTATGTGTATGTACATGGAATGTGCGTACACTCAACCGACCACGCAAAAGCAGAGCAGCATGCCGATAACCTCGCCGAAATCAAAAGTGATGTGACAGCCCTCCAGGAGATGTGATGGAATGGGCCACGCAGTAGGAAGGCTGTGATTTCTAGTGTCTACTCGATGGGAGGAAGCGCTTATTTGGATTTGGTTTTGCTGTCAGAGGAAACTAAGGCAAAGAGTTTTAAGGTTTCGGAGAGAAAGCGAAAGAGTGATCACAATCGTCATTAAGGCCAAATTCCACCACCTGAGCCTTATCAGCGCTCATGTCACTACGGAAGAGAAGGATGACAATAACAAAGAGGAATTCTATGAGCTCCTCGTCATAACATATGAGCAATGTTCCAAAAACAATGTTAAAATTCTCCTGGAAGATTGGCAAAGAAGGCATCTTTGGTAGGTCAATCGGAAGGCATAGCCTACACGACATCACATCTGGAAACGGACTCAGGCTTATCGACTTCCTCCTCGAGGAGAAGATTCAACGTTGGAAGACTGCAGCAGGAGGATACCACCAATGCCTTTGCCGACCGAGTATCCCTAGAGCTTGCGAGAAACCCTACAACGGACGAGATGTGTCCAGAGACCCACTGGCAGCTTTGCAAACAATCCATCAGGAATGCTGCAGAAGAGGTGCTAGACTTCTCACAGCCGCTACCAAGGAACCCCTGATTTGTGTCTGAATGTGCTCAGGCAAACAAAGCCAAAACGGAGGCAAACAGATTGTGGCATGCAAAGGAGAACACGATCTTCCCGTCAGCTCTGCGTCGACAAGAGAAGGGATTAGAACCGCTTGCTTAGAAGAAAGAAAAAAGCCCATGAGCAGCGTGAAGGCGAGGAGTTTCAGGGGTTTTTTAACAGGAAACAGGTACTGAGCTTTTATAGAAAAGTCAAAAAGGAAACAACGGCACTCACTAGCCTCCCTGGAGCCTGCAAAGATAAGGAAGGGAATACCGTATTCGAGACGCAGTCAAAGCTAAAAATCTGGAGAGATCATTTCAACCAGCTGCTTTATGGTGACAAAGTCAACTATTCCTCCAGCGAGCGGCCGCGTCAAATCCATTTGGTTGTCGATCTAGAGTTCCACCCACCCGACCAGAGTGAGATCCAACAAGCCATCAACAGGCTGAAGTCGAACAAAGCGGCCGGTGATGACGGTATGCAGGCGGAGCTTTTTAAGTTCGCTGGAGCAGATCTGGTAAGGAGCATGCACCAGCTAGGTACTAAAATTTGTTCGGAAGGAAGCATGCCCGACGAGTTGAACTTAATCACCATCTGCTCGATCCATGAAAAAGGTGACCGCCTTCTCTGCACCATTTACAGAGGCATTAGCCTTTTAAACATGACGTACAAGATCTTGTCCAGCGTATTATGTAAACGCCTAAAGCCATTTACTGACGAACTAATTGGTCCTTACCAGTGTGGCTTCATACCTGGAAAATCTACCATCGACCAAATTTTCACTTTACGCCAAATCCTGGAAAGGATCTAAGAACATAACATCGAAACACAACATCTTTTTATCGATTTTAATGACGCTGGAAAATGCTCGTTCATGCGTCAAAATTGGAAGAGACTCGACCGAAAGCTTCGACAAGGCGATGCGCTGTCATGTAGCTGCTTCAATATTGTTCTTGAAAGAGTGGTGCGCAACACCAACGCCAATACAATTGGCACCATCTTTCGAAAATCCGCACAATATCTTGAATATGCAGATGACATCGATATTATGGGAAGAACAAGACGAGCAGTGACGGGTGATTTCTCTAATGTCGAGTCTGAGGCAAAGAAAATGGGTCTTGACATTAACGAGGACAAAACGAAGTATTTACTGTCGTGAAATAGAGTCGATTTACACCGTAGACTTGATCAAAACGTGACAATTGACAGGTATAACTTCGAGGTGGTAAACGAATTTGTTTATCTGGGCACTGCTGTTAAATCTGCTAATGACATCAGCGCGGAGATCAAACGCAGAATTACCCTTGCTTATCGCTGTTTCTTTGGCCTTAGTAAGCAATTGAGGAATAAGGCCCTATCGCAAAGTACCAAAGGACACTTTACAAAACTTTAATCATCCCAGTCTTGCTGTATGGTGTAGAAGCATGGACTCTCTCGCAGGCAGATGAAGGATCTCTTGGTATCTTCGAGAAGAAGATTCTGCGTACGATGTATGGTCCGGTTTTTATCGACAGGCAAAGTCACATCGGGCGGAGAAAATGTAATCAAGAGTTATACGAGCTGTACAGCGATTTGCCCCTGGTCAAAAAACTGCGTGTACCTGAACAACGCTTCAAGTTAAATTAATATTAATTTAATTAAATTTGTTTTTCATAAATATAGTTCGCAGATAATAAATAAAAGTTTATAAACGAAACAAAGAGTTCAACAATAGTTTGTGAACATATGTATACGTAGTCGTGCCACGAGTTCTGTAAGAATTATAGAATTCTATTCATTGTTGTCTTATTTATTTGGCCATAATATTAGTCCAATTAAGAAAACAGTTTTACTCAAAATTACTAAACCTAGCTTTAATAAAAGCTCTTTAACATTGTGACCGTAAAATTATAGTGGCGCGCTCTGTTTCTGTTGATGTTTTTGACACAACTTTCGTTAACTCTATCTTAAGAGTTTAAAAATTCTTGTATGAAATCATCGAGGCACGCTCTCAAATTCTGTTCACAAATAATAAACTTAGTGATTCAACGATGGACCTTTGCAAGAGTCCAATCTTAAGCTTCTTTAAAACGTACTATTTGACCCTAAGACATTTTTGTGTTGTCTTAGCTTTGTTTGTCTTAACAGGATCTTGTAGAAGAATTCATCTCTCTATATTAAAAAGGGTATTTGTTAAACCATTTACCGAACCCTCTTTGCCACTTCTATGTATCATAACTTGTCAACCGTTTTCACATTTGTTCCCAAAACTTGCCTTCAATCAAATCATTACAAAAGGGTGTTGATGGTTAATTTTGATCCTCAGAATGATAGTTTTAGTTTGATATGATGATGTCGCATAAATTGTATCGGTTTCTTTGTTCGAACTCCTTCAACGTTAAAAATCTTTTTATTCGAAAAAAAAATTATTTCATGCTTATTTCTCGGGTGCCAAAATAAAAGTCTTTAAACTCCTCCCATGAAAACTTTTTTGAGTCGAGGTGTTAACCTAATGATCTGTAGAGCCGCGATAGTCCTTTATGTGTAAATGCTCTCTAATCATTGTTGTTCTTCTGAAGTAGTTTTTGATGTATTCGTTCTCTGATTGCTGACAACTCAGGACAACTGCTTTTTGGGCTAGTCGTCTTCTCTTGAAGATGTAGGAAACTAAAGAAGAACTAGGTTTCCGAACAATATTGCAGTTCCCAGTAATTATTTAAACGAGTTTCTCTAGAACTTATTTTTTACCTATGGTAGCTATTATTAACATTCTACTATCTTTAGTGCCTCACTCTATGGTAAGATATGAAACCAAATTCACATTTTTTCTTTGATTACTAATGAAAATATTAAGAAAAATAAGATAACCATTTTATATCAAATTAATGTTTTGGCCAACAATTCTTGAAGTTATGTAACAGAATTTACATAACGAACGATGATAAAAATTTGCTATCCGATATAACGAACGCTCTCGATATAGAGAATGACCCCGAACATTATATCATTCGTTATACTGGACGTCCACTGTACTTCTTTTATGGAACACCTTAAGTATTTAGAAGACGAAATGAGAGATATTGTCACCGGTTTTTGTAATTATTTCATATTGAATTTAGTTGAATTGTCAAATAAATTTCTGCTTAACTTCATATTCTGTACGGTAAGTTGGGATAATTTTGGAATTTGGAACTTATTGTAGTTCATTTTAATGACTTGAAACGTCTTACCTTTAATTCGTACGATTCTGCTTTTGCCTCCTGAGATTAAACTTTATAAGAAATTCTGAAAAACGAAACCTCTTCCCTTCACTTAAGAATTCCTAAAATAATTTCTTCTGGCGCCTGAATATATCAGGTTAACCAACTACCATCCAAAGCATCACACCAGCTATAACAAAATTCAACCAAAACAACCCCACTTCTTCAATGATATTAAAAACGGATTAGCATCATGTTCCAATTCAATGCAAACTGTTTATAACGTTTGGTTTATTCACCCCTTCACATAAAGGATACGTTTTCCTTATTGTGTTTTGTGTCCTTCTGATGTCAAATAGCAGTTGATGATAATGATCATCATCATCATCGTCATCATTGACATCGACATCATCTTATTAAAGGATGTATCTCTGTTTTCTGCATCATCGAAAGATATTATATCCATGACCCAAAACGTCGGTATTTTGTAACCAACCGAAAACAAAACGATGTAAATAAAGCAAACCAACAATAGAACCAAGGGGGCTATTCCGCAGGGGTGATTCTGATGATGATGATGATTCCAAAGTTATAACCATTATTATAGATATGATGCGAATGTGAAGAAAGGAAACCATGGAATTAATAAACAACCCGAAAGCAATGAACTCGAGTGTTTCAGTTGTGACTTTGGGTCACCCCTCATCCTTGTAACGCTTTCCTGAATGAGTTTGTGGATTTTAATAAAATTTCAAAATTGTACAGATACTCCCTCTGTGATGAAGGGAAAGTGTGCTTACAATAAAGAAATTAATTTAATTTCATTACTACAACAATGGTCACACGTATTTTTCATTTTTGAACTACGAGTAAAGTATTGAATCTTTCCCGTTTATCCACAGAGTGCTGAGCATCCTGGTTCATTCAAGCGCAGGAGAGAGGAAAGGACTATTTGTATCTCTCGGGTTTTGGTTTGGTTATTTCTGTCAAACAAAAAAAAAAACACACAAAACAAAACACAAGGGAAAAGGGGGTGAACACTGAACATAAGTTCTCAAAGGATGTATTTAATTTATTGGAATTATTTATGACAAATGTCTTTAGCAATGACCAAAGTGTATATACATACAACTATAAAGGACGAAGCACCAACAGAGATGACAGGGAGAGTGCCAATTGTTTCGGATATAACTTAGCCAGCAATGAGCATCCGAAAGGATGTGGAAGTAGATAGAAATCCTTTCTCTATAAAACTCAAAGGATGGTGGAACTTTTTAATAATGTGCAACTTTTTCAATTTTTCATTCTCCATCCTTATGGTTACAATACAAAAAAAAATACTGAAAGGGTGGAGAAAGAGTAAGCAGGTCAGGACTCAGAATCAGGACTAAAACCAGAACTCGACGAGCGACAATTGAAAACAGAGAAATATGTTTTGGTGACAGTAATCTTCTTGGTTTGGGATTAAATGATGACGAAGGCGTGTAGCGGGATGAGTTGATGATGATTTTTATCTTTTTACTGAAGTCGAGGCGGCGGTTTTGAGCACGTGCGTGTCATTTGGATAAAGTAACGAATTTGTCATTATAAGGATTTTGAAATGGAATTTAGAATTGAATTGAATTTGAATGTAAGAGGATGCGAATATTAAGCAATTATAATAAATGTTAAAGATAATTTAAAATGACTATGCGTAGAGATGGGAGCGGCATATGTCACGATATTTTTTTATATGAAGGTAATCACTTTTATGTTTTAATTTGTATTGAACTTACATTTTTTCAAGAATTTTTAGGAATAGATTGCTACAGGTTATCCGTCCCGTTAAATATGGATACTCATGAAACAGCTCAAAGCCTACATTGTGGCTGCTATGAAATAGTAAATAGAAAAGGCCCATTTCAAAAGGTCCTTAAAATATGAATAATGTGGTGATAAAGTTTTATAGGCGATTTAAACATTGAAAAATATTACAAAAAGTGGATTTATCAAAAAAGAAAGTTTATCACTCATTTCTTCAAATAGTACCTATTCCATAATTTTGGAGCAAGTTTGGTTACTGCAACAAAAATATATTTTTTTCCGACAATTACGTTTCGGAAAGGAAGACATCTTCGGTGGAATAATCTGGAAAAACAGCCTGCAAGACAACACTTCCGATAACGGATTCGGGTTCATCGATTTTGCTGCTTGGTTAAACGTCATGGTAGCCAGAACGCGTTTTTCACACCTTAACATCCAAAAAGGAACTTGGAGTTCTCCGGATTAATATGATCAATTAGATTGCCCATATTGAGATCAACGATGTCCGAACTTTTGCGAGGAGCTAACATCGACTCGGACCACTACCTCGTTGTAGCCAAGGTAGCAAGGGAGATGCTTGGAGAAGATATAAAATCGAACGGCTACAATCACAAGAGATCGCCAAGTCATTTTCCGACCGATTCACAAGTAACCTTTTTCAAAGTTCTCTACCGAAAAAACAGTTGAAAGTTGAGATTTGATACTTTGTTTTTAAATACTTAGTTTATTTTATCGTTATCAAATTGTACTAATTTTTATATGTTTGATGTATTGAAAATAAATATTATTACTGTTCAGAATCTTGAAACATCAGGTTATGGGCCTTATCACGATCTAAAAACAAAATAATAAGGAAATGTGTATTGAGAAAAGATGTCTGAAACGAAATTCAGTATTGAAAAGCTTCGGGGAAGCGAAAACTTCGAAGACTGGAAATTTTCCGTGGAAGCTTATTTCCAAATGAAAGGACTTTGGGAAGCTGTTCATACTGGTAATGAGACGGAGAAGGATGCAACTAAGCTCTTAAACTCAAAATCGGAGCTTATATTGCTTGTTGAAAGATCCATTTATCCTCATATAAGCCATTGCAAAAGCACTAAGGAGATTTGGGATTCTCTTCAGAAAATTTTTCAAGATTCTGTTCTTGTGAGGAGAGTTGGGCTCATCAAAAAGTTTTGTTGTACAAAATTGAAAGATTTCTCTACCGTAGATCCGTACGATGGGTACAAGCTCAGGTCTGTTGGTCTTAACCTATAGATGAAGATTTAATAGGATCAATGCTTTTAGCTGATGGGATAATGGGGATCCAAAGCTCTGGGTTCTTATTACAGGAGACAGTATTAAAACCAAACTTCTTCAAGATGTTAATTTGGATGCAAGTCAAGATACTGCTTTTGTTAGCAAGAACAAGAAAAACTATGGGAATAAGAACTTTAAGGGTCCTAAATGTTACAACTGCAACGAATTTGGCTATATTGCTGCTAAATGTCCAAAAAAGAATAAGAACCATCAAGAAAAGAAGAATACTATGTTAGGATGCTTTTCCGTCACGGCTCTTGACATAGAAGAATGGTATTTCGACTCGGGAGCGTCATCTCACATGTGCTCAAATAGTGCATGCTTTTCAAGTAAGATTGAAAATCTTAGCTCTGAGGTAATTGTTGCAAACAATTCAATAATGCAAGTCGAAGAAAAGTCTTTGCGTTTTTCATTAAAAGCAAGAATGAGGTAGAACAAAAGTTCCTTGAGTTCAAATTTTTTTAGAAAATCAGACTGGTGACAAAAGAAAGACGCGACAATGGAAAGGAATATTGCAATTCTAAGATGAAGAAGATTCTAGCAGATGCAGGCATTCAATATCAAACAACGGTTCCATATTCTCCACAGCAAAACGGGTTGGCAGAAAGAATAAATAGAACCATAATCGAAAAAGCGTGTCGTCTTCTCATCGAGTCTGGTTTACACAAACGGTTTTGGGCTGAAGCTGCAAATACGGCAGTTTATTTAACGAACAGAAAACCTTGCAAGGGTACAAAAGAAAAAACATCTGAAGAAATCTGGAATGGAAGAAGAGTGAATCTGCACCATCTTAAAGTTTTCGGTTGTCAAGCAGTTATTCACATTCCAAAAGAAAAGCGGAAGAAACTCGATGCCAAAGGAAAAGAAGTCATGTTAATCGGATACTGCACACACTCAAAATCATATCGCTTCTATGACGTTAAGAAAAAATAATAATAATAATAATAAGTCGAGACGCAGTTTTCCACCAGCAAATTTTTCCAAAAGATGGTGAAACAAACGATACATCTTACTGTGATATTTTTACAGGATATGATCCAGTGGGGAATGAAGACGAAATTCCATCAGTGAATTCAAGCAATGAAATACTAATCGAAATAAGTAACGAAACGGCAAGTGAAAACAGTTTTTTGGAGCAAGATGATTTCATTGTTGAAGAATCTTCAGAAGGAATCATATCTGAGAGAGGAATAAGACAATCTACCAGAATAAGAAATCCACCTGAAAGATACGGTTATCCATCGCATTTGGCCAGCAACAATGATGAAGATCCAAAGACAGTCGCTGAGGCAACGAAGAGCGCACATATGTCCGATTGGAAAAAAGCAATTACCGATGAATATACAGCTCTTTAAAAAAAAGGCACTTGGGAAATAGTTTCTTTACCAGAAGGAGAGAAAGCCATAAATTCCAAATGGACATTTAAGACAAAAAAGATGCATGTGGTAATGTCGAAAAATATAAAGCTAGATTGGTCGTAAAGGGGTATTCAAAGGATCTATTATCAAGAAATACTTTTTCCGGTCGTAAGGTACACGTCCATAAGGGTACTTTTAAGTTTAGCCTACGATAGGATTTGGATGTTGTGACTGCTTTCCTGCAAAGTGAACTTAACGAAGAAATTTACATGGAATCTCTCTGAAGGTTTTGATAATGTTTAAAATAGAGTATGTAAATTCAAGAAATCACTGTACGGTCTCAAACAAGCCACCAGAGTTTCGAATAAGAAATTGGATGAAACTTTAAAGAAAATGGGACTTAAACAATCAAAAACCAATTATTACAACACAAACAGAATGAATAAAACTTTCGTCGCTATTTACGTAGATGACATACTGATTTTTACAAATAACAAAGATGAAAAAAGAATTATCAAAGAAAATTGGTCTAAGTCATTTGAGATGAAAGATTTTGGAGAAGCTAAATTTGTGCTTGGTATGCAAATTACTCGCGATCGAGAAAAGGGAAAGTTATGGATAGACCAACAGACATACTTAGAGAATATTCTCAAGCGATTCAACATGAAGGATTGTAATCCGGTACCCTTAGATACGAGTATTAACCAAAAGCTAATAAAAGAAACACATCAAGAAAGCAAACACGAAACTGATTACATGAACCCCGTTCCATCAAGAAGCTATTGGAAGCATTTTATGTGCAGCACAAGTAAGTCGCTCAGATTTATCCTTTGCAGTGGGGGCTTTATCAAGATTTAATAATAATCCTTCAAAATCTCATTGGATAGTGGTTCAACGACTTTTCCGTTGTATAAAAGGTACAATAAATTACAAGCTAGAATACATTCGAGATATTGAAGGATGTTTAGAAGGATTATCGGATGATGACTGGGCTAGTGATTTAGATGACAGAAAAAGAGGTAACTACAGATTACCTCTTTTAATACTAATTAGGACCTATTTCGTGGAATGTAAAGAAACAACCTACTGTCGCTCTCTCCACCACAGAAGCTGAGTATATGGCCTTAGCCTAAACCTCTCAAGAAGTATTTTGGCTTCAATCTTTATTGCGAGAACTAATTAATTGGAATCAAGAACTTATATTGCAATGCGATAACAAGAATGCAAAAAACATATCTAAAAACAAAGCATCATTTCATTCGTGATCTTATAGAAGATAAAAGTAGAATATTTGAAAACTGAAGAGATGCCTGCTGATGTTCTAACCAAAAGACTACCTGCTAAAAACCATAACAACTTTTGTGCTCTTATTGGTATAAAAGTATACAAATCTAGTGGGGGTGTTGAATGTTGAGTTTTGATTCTTTTTTTTAAATAATTAGTTTATTTTATTGTTATCAAATTGTACTAATTTGTATGTGTTTGATGTATTGAAAAAAATATTATTACTGTTCCAAGATGCAATCACAGAACGCGTCTCTGACGTGCTGGTTTTCAAGCAGCCACCAACAAGGAACCCCTGGTTTGATGAGGAATGTCGGCAGGTAAATGCAGCCAAACAACAGGTACGCAAAGCGGCGTTGCATAGAAGGACAAGAGCTGCTCACAAGCCGCAGTCAAGGCTGATGATATTAAAGAACCACTTCTGCAATTGATCCATTTATAACATAGACGAAGAAAGGCACCAATCCCGACTTCCAGACTTAGATGAAGTATCAATCAAATGAGATCCTGAAAAACCCCAAGAAAATTAAATCGCCACCAGGCATTTTTTCATTGATTTCAAGGCCGCATATGACAGCATGTACAGGAAGGAGTTGTATTAGAGCCAAGACTAGTTTTGGCATCTCTCCCAAACTCGTCCGTTTGTGAAGGATGCCCATGGAGAATCCGCGTTGCTCCATAAAGGCTGGAAACAACTTAATAGAACCTTTCGATGTCAAAAAAGGCTTTAGACAGGGTGATGCGCTATCATTCACCATCGACAGACGGAACTTTGAGGTGGTCAAGGACTTCATTTACCTAGGCTCCGCTTCAAACGCAGAAAACAGTACCAGCACTGAGATCAAACGCAGAATAACTCTTGCTTACCGCTGTTTCTTGGGTTAAGAAAGCATTTGAGTTGCAAAGCCCTCTCTCGACGAAATTGTATCTTTATGAGACCTTCATCATCCCCGTATTGCTATACGGTACAGAGACATACCCATGGACTTTGACAAGAGCCGATGATAGCACACCTTGGGTTGTTTCGAGAAAAAAGTTCTTCGCGTGATTTATGGTTCCGTATGCATATAGAAGGTGATTTGAGGAGAACATGAAACGACAATCTGTGCAGCGAACTAGACTTAGCCAGTAGGCTTAACAGTCCAACGACTGAGAATGATGGGTAACGTAGTAACGTAGAGCGCATGGAACCAAATGCTCCGGCCCGCAAAGTCTTCGAATCCACAACCACACTAATGCACGATAGCACAGTAGAGGAAGACCGTATATCAAGTGGCGTTTGCAAGTGGAAAATGACCTCACCAAACTTGGACTTAGAAACTGGAGACATTTAGAGACATAATGTACATCACATCTTGCCTTGAAAATCCATTTCACTTTGTCAATATCAAAATCGCCATTGAAATATTTCTGACCTCTTCAATAGTCTCAGAATCAATAGATATGTGAGCTGTTCCCATTTTGTTTTATTTATTTACCTTTAATAAACTTCTTGTCTAAGGCAGTTCAAGAGGTTAAGATATTTAAAAGTACATTCTTCTCTTGCGCTTGTTTTTAAATCCCAATGACGAGCATCATCAAAAATTTAAAACCCCAATAAGGGTTTTTCAATAACGGCGGGTAGATGTCGTGGCGTATGCTATGTGGCACGTAGCGCCGTCCTGCTGGAACCACATGTAGTCTTAGTCCATACGGTTCACTATGTTCCATAAGAACTAAGTTATCATCGTTATGTAGCGCTCGCTGTTGACGCTGTTGTTTTCAAAAAAGTACGTACCAGTCACGCCAACGCGCCCGGCCCAAAGATGCATTATCACCTGGTAAACCTAGTGTGGGTTGTTGTCGTCCCATATACGGAAATTTCGCTTGTTAACACAATTATCATCTAAAAATGCACAATACACAAAATTCACTAAGTTGATGTCTGCGAGTTCTTGTGCACCGTGGGGAATAGACTTTTTTTGGATTCTGCTGTACACTTTCAAGTACCGCGGCGCTGTTCTCTGCCGATATTGCGTTCCTTGGACTACGGGTGTTGGCTGATTACTAACTGAACCAGACGTTGAAAAGTCGACCGTGAAGGACCACCACGTCTACCGTAAAATGGGCGCAATGCGTGAAACGATTGCAAATATGTCACCAAAACAAAATGGCCACCACGGGGCGTGTAAATCTATACCCGCTCGCATTGAAAAACCCTATTTGAGCATTGATTTGATGTTCTTTATTTCTAATTTTTTAAACTATATTGCACCAATTTTCGATGTCGTTTGCCATAGTCAGCTGGATATCATTTTTGGTAGTTAACGGTTTTGATTACAAATTGCCTTGAACTTGTTTTAGCTCTTACATAGGTTAGTTTTGTGCAGTAAATTGTGTAAAAGCTTAGAAACTTTTCTTCTCGCTCACAATCATAGTTCTCCTATTTATTTTTTGCTTTAAAAAATTTGTAGTTGGGAGTTTTTAGAAAAATTCAATTAAAAATCCAAATTTGTAAAAATATGGTTCGGCTCGAATATTTCGAGAATAAATAAGGGTACCTAATGACTTAAAAATGATTTCTCTCCACACAATGAGGTTCTTTTGTTTCAAAAAACGCTATTCAAAAAATTAGTAAACATTGTTTGTGACTAAAACATCTCTGGAACAAACAGAAATTGAAATCAAACTTATTTTATCGAATTGAAATTATTTTATACACAAAAAAGATAAACTTTTAACCTAGATTTTAAGTCATAAGTCCTCCTCTTTTGCCTTGTTTTAAGTTTTCTAAGAAATTTCTGACAAGTTCTCAACGAACTTACACTACACACGCATGTAAGTAATTTCACTATTTGTTTTAGTACTAGTATTCAGATCCTTAATTTATTCTTTATCTTTTATCAAAAAGATTAAAAGAATAAATCAAAAAAACAACAACACAAAAACTCTCTTTCTACTTTTCGATGACTGAAAAACTTTTTTGTTTGTTGTTTTTTGTAATGCCAAAGGAAAGAATATATTTTTCCAAGCATACAAAACAGTCTTGAAATTGCAAACGAAATAAACGCTACGATGATTAAAAAAGCAAGTAGGTACATGTTCTCTTTTTCTCTTCAAAATCACAACAAAAACGTCCTGAATTTTAATTTTTTTTCTTTGCCCATACAAAGGATATAATTTTTTAACTTAAAAGTTTTTCTAAAAGAACAAGAACATGCATCATACTCACAAAACACTTAAAAGTCCTTTTTCGGAGGAAAAAGTGTTTTCTTTGAAGCTTTTGTTTCTGCGTGTTGCGTGTGTTGTGTATACACTGAACATGTATGTCAAACCATTTGAAAGTCCATAAGTGTTGTAAAAGGTATTAAAATTTAATTTTTTTTGAAAAAGAACAAACAACAACAAGAGAGAAACTAAATCATTTATTTCGTCCTAATTGGTTTAACACTGGAAAAATTCACATTTAATTTTATTTTATATAATATAATTTAAACACCATACCTTTACCCATAAGTTCATATTTTATGTCATAAAGTCATCCAACTGTAAAATTCCTTTGAATTTGCAACTTTTTTCCATCAACAGGAGCAACAAATTCCATGAATCTTTAAAATTCCACCATCACCATCGACGACACCACCACCGTCGCAATTTCGATTTTAGTTGGGACTTTGGAAACGGAAAGGTTAAAATTAAAATGAAGTTGCGTCATAAGGTTGGGAAGAGCAAGGGGTTTAAAAGGAAAGGATTAATATTCATGCCCACATCGGGAAGGTAAGGTATATATATAATATCTCATCGTAAGACTTGCACGAACTATTGTAAAATTACGTTCTTAAGGAGCAAAATAAGATGCGGGCGTGCGTGCGACTTATTCGTGGATTTGCACTAATTATGCATATTAATTGAGTCTAATGTCGCTTTAATTAAAATTGAAAATTATATTTTGTACTATTCCATAAATGGGATTGTTTATTTCATGCACGATTTTAATTAATCATCAATTTCAAATTTCAACAGGTGTGGTTTAAATACAAAAAATAGGAAAATTGTATAGATATACAGATAGTGGTGATTAAATGGAAATCCAATTTTCATCAAGGAGTGTAAATAATTTCCTAAGAATGAATTTTGTTTTATTTATTTTCAATTAAATTTCTCCACGTAGTAACAATGCCAATACTTCTTGAGGCTTTTTTGTTATAGTAAAGTTAAATGAAAATTAATTTAATTAAATTTGTTTTTCATGTGCATAGATTGCCAGATACTAAATAAAAGTTTATAAACTAAACAAAGAGTTAAACAACAATTCAAACAGTTGGTGAATATACATAAAATAATTCAAAACACGAACAATTTTGTCCATCTTTTTTTATTTGGGAAATAAAGTACACAATCTAAAACGTCGGAATTTTATCAATCCTATTATTGCAAGCTAGCAAAATAGAGAGGGGGGGAGAGGTGTTTCCACTAAGGCACCTCTCCTTATCCAGGCGGCAGCGGACGAATTCTCGAGATAGAATCAACGGTGGCGTCTACAGTTCCAGTAAGGTCGAACTACTTAGTGAACACCTTATAGGGCTTCTTCGACATATTCGGAGCCCAGGCCTATAAGGAGCGGTTCATCCGGCTCCCCTTCCTTGGAGTTATACTAAGGATCTGGCCCTCCAGGTTGGGGGTTGTGCCGTCGGGATGACTTCCTGGCCACGTAAAAACATCATAGTTTCGAAGCAACAACAAGCCTCGGATACGGACGGATTCACTGTTGACAACCCACGCAAACGAAATAAGGACAACGAACTTCGGATATGTACGTGGAATGTTAGGTCCCTTAACAGACCACGTGCAGCCGAACAATTAGCGGAAGCCCTAAACTGCTGCAAGGCAGATATTACAGCCATCCAAGAAGTGCGATGGGATGGACCGGGTAAACGCAAACTAAAAGACTGCGATATCTACTACGGCGACTGCTACCGAGAACAAAGACAGCGTCTATTTGGGTGTGGATTTGTTGTTGGAACTAGGCTCAGGCAAAAAGTCTTGAGTTTCAACAGTGTGAGCGAGCGCATCACGACAATCCGCATCAAGGCTAAATTCGCCAACACAAGCCTAATATGCGCGCATGCCCCAACAGAGGAGAAAGATGAAGACACCAAAGATATGTTCTTCGAGCTCTTGGACAAGACATATGAGCAGTGCCCTGGCTATGACATTAAAATTGTCTTAGGAGATTTTAATGCCAAGCTAGGAAGAGAAGACATCTTTGGTGGCTTAATCGGGAGATACAGCCTGCACGACACTACCTCCGACAACGGATTCAGGCTGGTGCATTTCGCTGCGGGGCGAGACGTTCTGGTAGCTAGTACGCAGTTCACGCATCTTAATATCCACAAGGGGACATGGAAATCTCCTGATCAATCAACCGTCAACCAGATTGACCACATTGCGATCGACGCACGACACTTCTCCAGTATCCAGGATATCCGAACATTCCGAGAGGCCAACATTGACTCGGACCACTACCTCGTTGTAGCCAAGGTACGGCTACGGATATCCCGATCCAAGCCAAAACAAGGAAGTACTGTGAGAAGATTCGACGTTAGACGGCTACAATCGCAAGAGACTGCCATGTCCTTTTCCGATCGAGTCTCTAATAACCTCCTAAGGAGTCCTATGCATCCTGCATTAAGCATTGAAAACCAGTGGCAACATTGCCTTGCAGCCATCAGAGATGCCGCCTCTGAAGTGCTAGGTTTCATACGGCCACCACAGCGAAACCCCTGGTTTGACGGCGAATGCCGGCAAGCTCACGCAGCGAAACAAGAGGCATACAAAACGGCGCTGCACAAAAGGACGAGAGCTGCTCGCGAGCTTTACGAGCAGAAGAGGAGAGAGAAACACCGGCTTCTTAGACGGAAAAAAAGAGAGCATGAGAAGCGCGCGATCGAGGAGATAGAGGGATGTCACAACAGGAATGAGGTTCGTAAATTTTACCAAAAGGTAAAAAAAACCTCCCAAGGGTACCAGCCACGAACGGAAGCCTGTAAAGACGATCAAGGGAACATCGTAGTAGAAAAACAGTCGATGCTGAGAATATGGAAAGATCACTTCTCCAAATTATATAACGGCGATGACGAACCGAATTCCGCTGTAAGGGAGATAGAACCACTCAACCTCGGCGACGCAGATCAACAATTCCGCCTACCCGACCTTGACGAAGTGAAGATAGCTATATCTAAACTTAAGTCAAACAAAGCTGCTGGAGCTGACGGCATCGCTGCCGAACTATTCAAAGCAGCAGGCGATGACTTGGTAGGGAGCATGCACCAACTCATCTGCAAAATTTGGTCGGAAGAAAGCATGCCCGATGAGTGGAATCTCAGCATAGTGTGCCCGATACATAAGAAAGGAGACCCTCTAAACTGCGCCAACTACAGAGGCATCAGTCTTCTTAACATTGCGTATAAGATCCTCTCTGCCGTATTATGTGAACGTCTGAAGCCATTCGTCAACAACCTGATTGGTCCTTATCAGTGTGGCTTCAGACCAGGAAAGTCCACTATCGACCAAATATTCACACTACGGCAGATCTTGAAAAAAACCAGGAGCTTCAAATCGATACCCACCATCTCTTTATCGATTTTAAAGCCGCGTATGACAGCATCTATAGGGAAGAGCTCTACCGAGCAATGTCTAGTTTTGGCATCCCTGTCAAACTTATCCGTTTGTGCAGAATGACGATGAAGAATGCACGCTGCTCTATCAAGTTCGGAAAAGATCTTACCGATGCATTTCATGTCAAAAAAGGTTTTAGACAAGGCGATGCACTGTCATGCGACTTCTTCAACATCGTTCTGGAAAGAATTGTGCAAAACTCAACCGTCAACACTAGAGGCACAATCTTCCAAAGGTCCATCCAATTACTCGGATACGCAGATGATATTGACATAATTGGAAGATCAAAGCGTGATGTCAGTGGAGCGTTTTTGAGCATTGCGACGGAAGCGAAGAAGATGGGTTTAGTGGTCAATGAGGGCAAGACCAAGTATATGCTGTCATCAAAAAAGGACACTGAACAACGACGTCGAGGACAAAACGTCACCATGGACAGCTATAACTTTGAGGTAGTTAAGGACTTTGTCTACCTAGGCACCGCTATTAATGCAGACAACGACACCAGCGCTGAAATCAAACGAAGAATAACTCTTGCAAATCGCTGCTTCTTTGGACTTAGAAGGCAATTGAGAAGTAAAGTCCTCTCTCGAGCATGTAAAATCACCATCTATAAGACACTCATCATCCCGGTTCTCATTTATGGCGCTGAGGCCTGGACCCTGTCAAAAAAAGATGAGAGCGTCTTAGGATGCTTCGAGAGAAAAATTCTTCGGGCGATTTTTGGTCCCGTACGCATAGATGGAGAATGGAGGTGAAGATATAATGACGAGCTGTACGGGCTGTACAGCGACACTGACCTAGTTAGCAGAATCAAAGTCCAACGGCTTAGATGGCTAGGTCATGTAGAGCGGATGGACATCAACGCTCCAGCCCAGAAGGTCTTCGAATCCAATCCCGAGGGACGTCGCAGTAGAGGAAGACCGCGACTCAGGTGGCGCACCCAGGTGGGAGAGGACCTCAACCAACTTGGCGTGCGAAACTGGAGACAGCTAGCTAGGGACCGAGCTGGCTGGAGACGCTTGTTGGTTGAGGCCCAGGTCCGCCCCGGACTGTAGCGCCACCTTAAGTAAGTAAGTAAGTATTATTGCAAGCTGCGTCTTTGAAGTATACCACCATATACCGATTCTAGAATTCAAAACTTACAACATCCGTTTTACGATACTAACGTTGTATTTGAATTGTAACAACTCGGAATATGACTTCGAAAAATGATCATATACAATCAATGGACAGGTTTAGGCAACGTAAGGGACTTCATTTGCAGTCAACTTTATTCTTTGAACGTACATTTTGACCAGGACAACTAGTTAGTTTTTTAAGTGTCAGGAATTTTAAATTCAGAACTTTACTTCTCAAAACTCTACTTTAAGTTCATAGTTCAAAAACTACCAAAATCGTTACTGACTACAAAACACTTCTGAGGCAAGCTACAAGTCCATCGTTTTGTATTTTAAAGAAAACCTTTTTACAGAAAGCATTATATGAAGTTTTGCAGAAAATAACTAAATCATTAAGGAATAAAGTTCAGCTTTAAGTTTAATGAAAGAACATGATCAATTGTCATTTTGACATAAGTTGTCTTGAGTTGATAGTTAGGGAGATTCGTCTTGAACAACTTTCCAATAAAGTTGTTGCCTTAATTTGAAGGCAATTTTTTGGTAGCTGGCCAATCAGTTGCTAAAAATTTGCCTTACATTTAAATCCCTTATGTCGCCTGAACCTGCCTAATGTTATAAATGCCTCAAACGTAATGTTAGTTAGAGATTTGAATGCGAAAGTTGAAACAAATGCAGAAGTGATGAATGATTTAAGAGGTTGCCTCCATAGACAATCGAAAGATCCTTGTCCTAACGCAAGAGGAAAGAAATTATAAAATGTTTGTAATACGTTTGGTCTGCGCATACTAAATGGAACCAGCGCCAGATTATTGAAGGGTTTTTATATAGAGGCCAATAAGAAGTTTCAAGAGCTTTGCAAGCAGTCCGATTAGCATCTTTTTAAAACACCGCTGATTTTTGGAAACTTGCAGGGAACTGAATGGAAAACGCTTTACTATCCCAACCAAACAGTCTTCAAAAATGTAATGCTTTCCCATTTAAGGATGTTTTAAATCCTGTAATAACGCCGACAAAGTGGCAATTCGCAGCACCTATATTCGAAGGTGACTCTCTGGACAGTGCAACTACGTTTAGCGAGTTTTAAGAAACACTGGAGATGGAAAAGCAGCCGGATCCAATGGTATTCCAGTGGAATTTTTGTAAGTATGGGACTGTCATGCTCAAAGAGCACCTTTCAAAACTTTGTAATACAGTTTTGTAGGAAAACTGACTCCAGATAAAATTGGAGATGCTATAAAATGTCCAATCTACAACGATAATGCGTCTTGTAACTTGAATAGGGACTGGAAACTTGCTGAGGCCGTTTCAGGCTGGATTTAGAGCAGGATATTCAACAATAGATAATATTTTTATGTTCAGAAGCTTGGCAGCGAATTTTTTAAAACAAATTAAAAAGCTCTATGTATAATTTTGAAGCATTTAAAGCAGTAACTTAGAACATACTTTTATATGGATCGCAGGTATGGTGATGTAAAAAGTACAATTCGGTTGAAAAACTCCTAACACACTTTATGAACAGAATTTTTCATTTGCCGAAAAAAACACCAAACTACGTAATAACGCCGGAAAAGGGTCTCTCACCTTTGTTAATAAAAACATTGAAGTTACAAGCGGATTTCTTGCATAACGTTTTTAAAATGAATGATTCACGGGTTGTGAAAAGAGTGGTCATAAAAGCTATGCATGATCAAAATAGTTGGAATGTCAAATTAATTTTAATTTACCCATAGAGGATTTAACAACCACTAAAAACATTTTGTATGTCGTTTCAAAGGTTGATAGAGAATGTAGACCTGAATATTTTACTGTAGCATCTAATGCCTTGTACAAAACAACTTACAACACATTGAATCATAACCTTGCAGGAAACAGCTATTTTAAGGATTCCAATAATGTCCTTGTTATTTCTATGATGGTCAGACAACGTAGATTTAAATAATATCAAAATTTGTTCACAAAAAGGTAATTTTTTTTATTGGAAGCTTTGATTTGTAATTATTAAAACGTACAATTAACAATTATTCTAAAACTATGTTCCAATAATATTATTTTATTACCACCTTTTATGTTCGCCTTCTTTAAATGCGTCTTTATAAAAGCTAACTTTTGAACACTGTTTAACATCATTCTAAAATTAAAATAAATTTGGATATTACATCCAACGTTTCCAAGTCTAAAAGTATTAAATTGTGGTTACAAAGTAATATATCAACAGAATAAAGAAAAATAAAGTTTATCATTATTAGATAGCGTCTCGATAGAAAAAATATACAAATATTGACTAATGATGCAAATTGTATTTCCAAACGTGATAGTTTTGAATTTCGATAATAATCTTTATTTTTCAAAATTGACAATTTACGTGCTTATTTTTCGAACAAAGTTTATTTATGATATATCAGGATTTGTAAACTATTTTTTCTAACGTCTCTCACTTGACCAGAATGTATAATTCTCATTTGTAATATGTTAAGCTAGTCAAACAGGCTCCTCAAATAATCGCCTCTTCTAGAAAAATGAAGCTATGATAGTTCCAAGCAGGTGAGACCAAATTCAGAAACAAACCTAAGGAAGGTTCTATTTAATTCCGACGGCATATTATTCGTTTTTGAGATCCAAATATTTGTCTTTATGCTCTAATATAAAGTACATTTCTTGGAAAATCAAGTAGAATCCATACAAAAGCTAAGCACGAAGAAAAATTTAGTTTTTAAAATCGAAGCCAATAATAACATTGAACAAAAAGGACAAGTTGTCTAGATTTGTACAAATCTGTCAAACGGCAGTAAACATAGTTTACATAAACACCAATGATATTGAGGAAGTCAAGTCATGGAATCCAGGATATAAAAACTTTATTGTAAGCTTTCAAAATAAAAATCAGGTTTATTCAATCTTTAAAAATACACACAATTTAAAAAACACAAATATCTCGATCCAAAAAGATTATCCAGCGAGCGTTAGAAGAAGAAGAGCGCGTTTGCTTCACGTCTGAAAACTGATCAAGCAGAACCGAGCAAGCATCAAGGCAGTGGTAAAAGACGATAGGTTGTATGTTGAAGACAACCAGTTTTCATGGGACGATATATCAGGATTGCGACATGGAAATACGTGTAGATTTGATAAACTTTCACAAACATTCGGCTTTCAGAGAATTATTTTATAAATTGTTTAACATCTTCTACTGTCAGTGATAGAAAGTTGTTGACAGGAAACGTCAACCAGCAAGAAAATGACTCCGGCCAAACCCATCTAGTCAGCTCAGGGGTGGCACTGAGGCTAAATCGGATAAAAACAAAAATATATGTGAAATTGATATTGTGGAGTATAATGTAGCTGGACTTATTAATAAATTGATTTTTCCAGACTTCATAAATTTTCTCTACACGTTTAACCTTATATGTTTATTTGAAACACATGTTGTTGAAGATAAAAATGTAATTCTTGAAAAGTTTTTACTTCTTACATGTAACTGTTTTTGGCTTCCAGCAAAGAAGACTGCTACCAAAGGAAGAGCAAGTGGTGGTACGCTTTTGGCAATTAAAAAAGATCTTGCAATAGATTACGAAGTTAACCAAATAAACCAATTTTTTTATATCGAATTTAAAAATAATCAAAAGAAAATGTTTATAATTCCAATATATGTAAACTGCACTAAATGGCAACAGGACTTTAACTTATTTTATGACATGCTTTGCTCAATAAAAACACATGATTTCATAGTAGTGGGTGATTTAAATACCAGAACAGCAAGCAATGAACCAACTAATAATCAGGGAATACAACAAAGAAAGGCTAAAGACCAAAAAGAGCTCTGTGATGATTTTGGATTGGGTATGTTAAATGGATATTCTTTTGGGGACCTGGAAGGGGAGTTAACATTTATAGGAAAACAGAGAAGTTCAAAAATAGATTATTGTCTTGCGGGTGGAGATTGTTACACCGTTTTTAAAGATTTTCGGGTCGGAAATCTAAATTTATCAGATCATCTTCTAATTGAAATAAATGGAGATAAAGAATTATCCAGGAACTTGGAATGATAACTGGGTAACAAAGTTTCAAGCAAAAGTGAATAGAAACATATAATTAAAGGAAGAAAACATGATGTTGAAATACTTTCCCTTACATGAGCTGGATGGTATTATTAGTGATGATGCAACAGTCATGCAACCAACCAATTCCTTAATGAGAAAAAATAAATGGTATGATATGAGCTGTGAAAAACTAAGAAAAAAACAATGGGTCTGCTGAAGTTGCTCATTAAATTTAATATTCAAAGTTTAAAAATATCTTATGTCGAAACAAATAAAAAATTTCAACTATGCTGCTTGGACAAGAAAAGACAATACGAGGAAAGCTTAGCAATGTCCTTGGGTCGGTGTACAGATTGTAAGGAATTTTGGGCATTGACAAGAAAGGTCAACGGAAATTAATTGTCACAAACTGGTATTAAAAATAACATAAATGTTCCTTACGAGCACTTCTCAAGTCTGTTAGATTATACTGTAGGTCCAATATATTCAAGTTACGCAATGCCTTTCTTTATGTAATTTTAGACTCCAAAATTACAAAAGTTGAAGTGGAGCTAGTTTTAAATGGTCTTAAAGATGGAAAATCCGCGGGTACTAACGGTATCCCTTGTGAATTTTATAAGTACAATTCAAGTCTCTTCAAAGAAAAGCTATCCGAAGCTTTGAACATTATATATACGTTTGGTGTCAAACCGGAACACTTTTACGAAGCGCTCATTTGGCCAATTTTTAAGAAAGGTGAACGTCTGGATCCAAACAAATTATAGGGGTATTTCCTTCTTGAACTCGGCTCTAAAAATTTACACGTCACTGCTTTGTAATAGGCTGACATGGGTTGAAATGAACCAGAGGCTGAGTGAGTTTCAATCGGGTTTTCGAAGAGGATATTCTACGTCGGACAATATTTTTGTTTTGTGTAGTTTGGCGAGGATTAAGATTAGTCACAATAAAAAACTGTACGCCCGCTTTGTGGACTTTAAGGCAGCATTCGACACTATCGACCGAAGGGCCCTTTTTTACAAACTGTATAACTTGGGAGTTTCATACAAATTTGTAAAAGCTTTGTAAAATCTTTATCAACAGACTAAAGAGTACGTATTTGATGGAAAAAATATATCAAAGAAACTGGAAGTCAATCGAGGAGTAAGACAAGGTTGCAATTTAAGTCATTTGCTCTTCGCGCTGTTGATCGATGACCTGACTGAATATCTGCCTTGTGGAATAAGGTGACAAGCTGGTAAAAGTCATAATGTATGCATACGATATTGTCATGTTTGCTGAGTCACCCACGTCCTTACAAATAATGAAAAACAGACTAGCAGAATATTGCAAGGTATGGAGCTTAGAGGTAAACACGGTAAAGACTAAAATGATAATCTTTCAGGACGGTAGTGGAAAAGTTTCGAGGTGTGAAAACTGGAACTACAAAGGAATACACTTAGAAGTAGTAAAATCATACACTTATCTGGGCTTAGACTTAACGTTTAACTTGAATATGGAAAGACATCTTAAAGGTAAAGTTGCGTTGGGTAAGTCCGCTGTATGCATTAACTGGAACAAAATATTTAACGAGAGAAAACCTAGCTTTAAAAAGAAACTGAGCTTTTTACTCAAATAAATTTAATATTTTTTCTTTATATCGCGAATAATTTTTCCGGACGCTTATACAAATTCCTCTAGAATAGCACCACTCTTCGAATAACAGAAGAATTATACCTCCCCTTCCCTTAATTGAAGTCAGTCAGAGTGTTCATGTAATTTCATATCAAGTAACGTTCGCACCATTTTGATGGATACAAATACAAAAATAACACTGAATCTGATTTTAAGTACAGACACTTGATTTTTAATTTTGTATTGCAATACCGCAAAATTAATTCATCATTCAACCCACAAACGAGTCTAGGTATATACGCATCAAGGACATCAAAATAGAAATCTTGTTTTGACACTTTTTCGCTTCAAGAATTCTCAATTGGTAAACCAATCATCATTCTGATGCCGAACACAATCCACAAATGATTTCGTTTTCAATATTGTAACAGAGAAGTATAGAAATCACAACCTTTAAAAATTCACATTGAGAGGACGAAAATAAACAAAATTAATAAGAGAAAAAATCCTTGTTGGGAGCACAAACATCATGTGTCCTTTTAATACAATTTGAACATTATAGAACCAAGGGGGATCGATATGGAAAATGTTTTCAAAGATATAAAATTAATCAAGCGACTATATAAATTTGACATACTCGTAGAGAAGAAAGAATAAATGATAATAATTCCAATTACTGATTAAGTCGTGCCTGCATACACGAGAGTCTCATAAGTGCCACCAAAAAAAGGATATGCCATCTCTCACATTCATCCTTGTCGATTGTGCGTTGTTTGATGATGAGAATCCTTTTCTCTGTTGCAGGGATTTATCTCGCATTCGAAATGGAAAATGGATTGATATCTCGTCCTGGTCCTGATCTTAGTCCTAGTCCTAGTCCTCATAAAAATACATTTATTTATTTAATAATAAAAATCACCCCCGGCGAATAAATGTTTACCTTTATTTGGATATCTGATAAATGAATGATCCTGGGGCATGAGAATTTTCGACCTTCGTCGTCGTCGTTCTTTTTCGATAAAAAGTCTCTGATACGATTGAGGATCTCTCAAGTGAGGTCGATGGCGTATAATAGGTCTTACAATAAACACAATTATGGCCAGTAGCAATTGAAAAGGATATGCGTGTACCTATTTTGTTCATTGCAATATTTGAAAAAAAAGTATATTATCCTTTTTGTTGTGGATTCAACAGACCACAGATAAACATACAATTTATAGTTGGATTCTAAGAGCTGATGGGAGCTGGGAGCGGGTGTTATAAAATACAAATATTGCACTTGTGTAATGAAGGTACGTAGAGTGAAGTGATGTATGTGGATGTATAAGTTTCCACTTGAGCGGATCGCCTGCGAAGCGTTTTTGATATTTTCGACCCCATCATGTCCTTCAGAAAATATCTTTTCTTTAGGGAGTGATGATATTTGTAGGTATGTGTTTTGTGTGTGTCTTCTTATGGGCTAGTCCTCGAAGATATTTATACTCGAGAAATATATGTATGTTCATAAAGTGAGGGTGAAGTTGCCTTTTTGGCAATAAAACGTTGATTGCAAACAATTAAAATTTAATTCGATTGTACCTACTTTTTTGCGTTTTGTTATAGAAAAAGGACAAGAAGTGTGTAGTGGCATCATGGGTGGTAGTTTATAAGAAAAACAATGTTTTAAGAGACTTCTTTTTGCGAAAATATTCTCACATTTATTAGCATTTAAGGCTTGAATACTTAATCCACCTTGAGAAACAGTTGATTATTTTATTGATAGGTTGTTTTTTGTATTGATTAGAAAGGGTTCTAGAAAAGTGACTTTATAATTGAAGTACTTAAAAACATCAACAAATGACTTTATTGAGATTTGCAATCTTTTTGCTGTCTTCTTTCAGTCTGTTTATTCGCCAAGCTCACCTTCCCATCTTGAATTTCCACAGATTCCAGTATCTCTCAATATTTGTTCAATGATATTACAGGTTTCAGAAATTATGACAGCCCTGCTTGAAATTTCGACCCAAATATCTTTTCAAAAATTTAAGATTATGACTGCCAACTAATTTTATCTTATAAAAAATATTGTTTTCAACATTCAGATAAATTTTGAGAAAAATCAATTTGACAGTTTTTTGTACAAAAAATGAAAACTTTAAAGAAAATTTAACAAAAGTTGGTAAAAATTGATTTTCGACTCAAATATCTTCTGAAAACCATAAGATATTGGCTTTAAACTACTTTTATACTTTAAAAAATATTGTTGTCAATTTATTTACTTGAGGTGGCGCTACAGACCTGTGTGTACCAGAGCATCATCCATCAAATGTCTCCATCTAGCTCGGTCCATAGCTAGATGTCTCCAGTTTCGCGCTCCAAGTTGGGTGAGGTCACTTTCCACTTGTGCGCGCCATCTGATCCTTGGTCTTCCTCTACTGCGTTGTCCTGTGGGTGTGAATTCGAAGACTTACCGGGCCGGAGCATTGGTTTCCATGCGCTCTACGTGACCCAGTCATCTTAGTCGTTGGACTTTTACCCTTCTGGCTCAGTATACGTCGCTGTACAGCCCGTACAGCTCGTCGTTCCATCTTCTCCTACACTCCCCTTCGATTCATACGGGACCGTAGATCAAACGAATAACTATTCTCTCCAACCGACCCAAGGTGCTTTCATCCGCTTTTGTCATAGGAAGACGAAGTCCTCGATTACCTCAAAGTTACGTCTGTCGATGGTGACGTTTTGACCAAGACGTCAGTGTTGTATGTCCTTTCTTGACGACAGCATGTACTTTGTTTTGCCCTCATTAACCGTCAAACCCATTTTTGCCGCCTCTGCCTCAATACTCACTAAAAGCCCCATTGACATCACGCTGAGTTCTTCTTCCGATTATGTCAATTTCATCAGCATATGCTAATAATTAAGAGACTTTTGAAAGATAGTGCCTCTAGTGTTGACGTGTGAGCTCTGCACTATTTTTTCAAGCACGATGCATTCTCCATGGTCATGCTGCACAAACGGACGAATTTGACAGGAATGATAAAACTAGACATAACTCAGTACATCTCGTCCCTGTAGATGCTGTCATATGCGGCCTTGAAATCGACGAAAAGATGGTGGGTGTCGATTTGGTGTTCTTGGGTTCTTTCCAGGATCTGCTGTAATGTGAATTTTTGTTCGATTGTGGACTTTCCTGGGCTAAAACCACACTCATATCAGGTTTTTACGGCGAGCTTAAGACGTGCACATATTACGACTAATGTGTCTATAGTTTTTGCAGTTTAGAGGGTCTCCTTTTATCAGAAGCGGACACACAATAATGAGGTTCCATTTATCGGGCATGCTTTCTTCCAACCATATCTTACAAAACAGTTGGTGCATGCTCCTAACTAACTTATCTCCAGCTGTTTTAAAGAGCTCCAGCGGCATTATTAGACTTCAGCTTAGATATGGCAATCTTTACTTCGTCTAATTCGGGAGGACTTGTTAGCTTTCGTCGTCTATGTTGAATGGATTATCCTGCCTAACAGCAGAATTCGGTTCGTCGTCACCGTTATACAGTCTGCAGAAGTGTTCCTTCCATATGCTTAGCATTGACTGCGGTTCCACTATGATGTTTCCACTTTCGTCTTTGCAGCAGGTTTATGTACCTGTGAATTTCGTTTCACCTGTTCATAAAACTTTTGAACTTCACTTCTGCTTTTAATCCTCTCAACATCTTCGACGGCACGCTTCTCATGCCCACTCTTTTTCCTTCTGAGAAGTCGGTGTTCCTCACGCCTCTTCTGCTCATAAATCTCTTGACCAGCTCTCGTCTTTTTATGCAACGGCGCTTTGCGTGCCTGTTGTTTGGCTGCATTTGCCTGCCGACATTCCTTATCAAACCAGGGGTTCCTTGTTGGTGGATGCTTGAAACCTAGCACATCAAAGGCGGCTTCTCTGATTGCATCTTGGCAATGTTGCCACTGGTTTTCGATGCATTGTGTTGGTGGCAGAGCACTTCGAGAGAGGTTACTTGTAACTCGGTCGGAAAAGGATTTGGCGATCTCTGGCGATTGTAACCGTTTAATATTTACCTTCTCCCACCTCCCTGTTTTGCCTTCGATCTGGAAACCCGAAGTGCCACCTTGGCTACAACGAGGTAGTCGTCCAAGTTGATGTAAGCTCCTCGGAAAGTTCGGACATCCATGATGCTGGAAGCTTGTCTGGCGTCGATCGCAATATGGTCAATCTGGTTGACGGTAGATTGATCTAGAGAACTCCAAGTTCCTTTGTGGATGTTGAGGTGTGGAATCTATAAGCCGGAATACATTGTCGGAAGTTTTGTCGTGTAGGCTGTCTTTTTCAATTATTCTACCAAAGATGTCTTTCATTCCTAGCTTGTCATTAAAATCGCCCAGGACAGTTTTATAATCATAGCTAGGACACTGCTCATATGTTTTGTCAAAGAGGTCGAAGAACATATCTTTGGTGTTGTCATTTTTCTCTTCTGTGGGGGCGTGCGCGCATATCAGGCAAAGGATGCCGAATTAAGCATTGTTGCGTATGGTTATGAGGCGCTCATTGATGCACCTATAGCTCAAGACTTCTTGCCTTTGTCTGGCTCCAATGACAAAGCTGCATCCAAATAAGCGCTGTTGATTTTCATGGTAGCAGTTACCATAGTAAATATCGCAGTTTTTCATTCCCTTTTTGCCCGGCCCATCCCATCTTATTTCCTGGATGGTGGTGATGTCTGCTTTATAGCAGTCTAGGGCCTCCGCTAATTCTTCGGCCGCACGTGGTCTGTTAAGGGACCTAACATTCCACGTGCATATCCGAAGTTCATTGTCCTTAATTCGTTTGCGTAGGTTGTCCACAGTAAATCCGTCCGTATCCCAGGCTTGTTGGTGCTTCGCAACTATGATGTTTTTACGTGGCCAGGAAGTCACCCTGACGGCACAACTCCCAACCTGGAAGGCTAGATCCTTAGTATAACTTCAAGGACGGAGATCTGGATAAAACGCTCCTTATAGGCCTGGGCTCCGAATAAGTCGAAGAAGCCCTATAAGTTGTTCACTAAATAGTTCAACTTTACTGGAACTGTAGACGCCACCGCTTATTTCATCTCGAGAATTCATCCACTGCCGTCTGGATAAGGAGAGGTACCTTAGTGTAAACACCACTCCCCCCTCTGTCGTTTTCTGCCTCCAACAACTTTCCACTGGGGTTGGAACCCAATCTTCAGTTGAGGTACTAGTCACCCGATGTTCACCGCGAGAAGGTGAGAGTAGGAGTTCATAGACAGAGGTGGGCATGTGAACGCTTGTGTCCTCTTGAATGCACATGTCTACCATTTGAACATTAAGCAAATTGCCAGCATTTAAACAGCCATTTCGTTTTTTATGTTGATGAAACAATCTTGAAGTCAGTATCTCTTTTATTTTCTAAGATAAGTCAAAAAAATGAATACTTAACACTTTTTAATTTTTAAGTGTAAATCAAATTTTTCTAACGGCCGATTTCTTTACGGAGTCCTAGGAATAGTTTGTAAGTAATACGCTAGGATCTAATATATTATACCAGTTGTTGTTATCGATTCGGTACCTATTGATTTCTTCACAGAAGTATTAAACTTTAGTTCCTTTAAATAGGTACCGAATACTAGTAAGAACTACTAAGGTATTCTCTGATACAGCAATATTGTTGGCTAGGGCGTTAATACAGGAATCAAAGCAATAAAGTTCGTTCGATTTGGTAATTGTTCTACCGCTTTTCTTTAGAAATAAGTACTTTTTTAATTTCCTTTGGCCAATTTAGATTCTAATGACTTTTAAAAGTCAAGAAATGTTAAAATTTTCAATTCGAAAAAACGTACTGATTGCAAGAACTTTCTATTTGAAGTTAAAAAGTTTACGGAGATGCTCTTCTAAACTAAAACAAAAAAACTCGTGTCGTGCTCTGCATCGCCCACTTCAAAAAAGACCAAGAACCTTCAAAGTTCGAGTCATTGCAAGTTGATTTGATCCGTTCAAAAGCTAAAAGATATTTTGTCAGCATTATAAGTTATTGTTGAAGCCATTTCCAAGTAAATTCATGCATTGGAAGTTATAAACAAACTGATAACTTAATGTCGCCGATAAACAACAGCTTTATTCTTAAAACATGACATGATGGTCACACCTTGAAAACCCTATTAAAGTTTAAGTATAAACACTCACACTCCTTTAGATGATTACTTGTTCGCATTATGGCACCTTTTTTTTATCATCAACAGTTTAATTTATAAAAAAACTTTCAAGCAATAGTTTGACCCTTTCGTCCACCAGAGAGACGAGAAAAAGTTTAAGCTAATGATACAAAACAGTGATAACCTTAAACTATATCAATTATGTCAAAACCTAACCTTTTTTTCAAATAAAAAGGCGAACTACTCAAATAGAATATTTCTGATAAACGCACTTTTCCTATGTTTATCATTTAACGTTTAACTATTTATGTTCAATTAATAGACATGTGCATTCAAGAGGACACACGCGTCCACAGGTTTTTATCAAAACCCACGTCTGTCTATCAACTCCTACTCTCACCTTCCCGCAGTGAACATCGGGTGCTTAGTACATCAACTGGAGATTGGGTTCCAACCCCACTGGAAAGTTGTTGGGGCAGCAAACGAGAAAGGGTGGCAAAACTGTTTCCACTAAGGCACCTCTCCTTATCCAGGCGGCAGCAGACGAATTCTCGAGATGGAATCAACGGTGGCGTCTACAGTTCCAGTAAGGTTGAACTACTTAGTGAACACCTTATTGGGCTTCTTCGACATATTCGGAGCCCAGGCCTGTAAGGAGCGCTTTATCCGGCCCCCCTTCCTTGGAGTTATACTAAGGATCTGGCCATCCAGGTTGGGGTTTGTGCCGTCGGGGTGACTACCTGGCCACGTAAAAAATACCTTTAGTTGCGAAGCACCAACAAGCCTGGGATACGGACGGATTCACTGTTGACAACCCACGCAAACGAAATAAGGACAACGAACTTCGGATATGTACGTGGAATGTTAGCTCCCTTAACAGACCACGTGCAGCCGAACAATTAGCGGAAGCCCTAAACTGCTGCAAGGCAGATATAATCGCCATCCAAGAAGTTCGATGGGATGGACCGGGCAAACGCAAACTAAAAGACTGCGATATATACTACGGCGACTGCTACCGAGAGCAAACACAGCGACTATTTGGGTGTGGATTTGTTGTTGGAACTAGGCTCAGGCAAAAAGTCTTGAGTCTCAACAGTGTGAGCGAGCGCATCACAACAATCCGCAAGGGGACATGAAAATATCCTCATCAATCAACAGTCAACCAGATTGACCACATTGCGATCGACGCACGACACTTCTCTAGTATCCAGGATATCTGAACATTCCGAGAGGCCCCAACATTGACTCGGACCACTACCTCGTTGAAGCCAAGGTACGGCTACGAATATCCCGATCCAAGCCAAAACAAGGATGTACTGTGAGAAGATTGGACGTGAGACGGTTACAATAGCAAGAGACTGCCATGGCCTTTTCCGATCGAGTCTCTAGTAACCTCTTAAGGAGTCCTATGCTGCCTGCATTAAGCATTGAAAACCAGTGGCAACATTGCCTTGCAGCCATCAGAGATGCCGCCTCTGAAGTGCTAGGTTTCACACGACCACCACAGCGAAACTTCTGGTTTGACGACGAATGCCGGCAAGCGCACGCAGCGAAAAAAGAGGCATACAAAACGGCGCTGTACAGAAGGACCAGAGCTGCTCGCGAGCTTTACGAGCAGAAGAGGAGAGGGGAACACCGGCTTCTACGATGGAAAAAAAGACAGCACGAAAAGCGCGGGATAGAGGAAATAGAGGGATGTCACAACAGGAATGAGGTTCGTAAATTTTACCAAAAAGGTAAAAAAACCTCTCAAAGGAATCAGCCACGAACCGAAGCCTTTCAAGACGATCAGGGGAACATCTCCAAATTATATAACGGCGATGACGAAACGAATTCCGCTGTAAGAAGATAGAACCACTTAACCTCGGCGACGCAGATGAACAATTCCACCTACCCGACCTTGACGAAGTGAAGATAGCTATATCTAAACTTTAGTCAAACAAAGCTGCTGGAGCTGACGGAATCGCTGCCAAACTATTTAAAGCAGCAAGCGATGAGACGTGGTACGGAGAATGCACCAACTTATCTGCAAAATATGGTCGGAAGAAAACATGCCCGATGAGTGGAATCTCAGCATAGTGTGCCCGATACGAAAGAAAGGAGACCCTCTAAACAGCGCCATATTATGTGAACGTCTAAAGCCGTTCGTCAACAACCTGATAGGTGCTTATCAGTGTGGCTTCAGACCAGGAAAGTCCACTATCGACCAAATATTCACACTACGGCAGATCTCGGAAAAACCCAGAAGCTTCAAATCGATACCCACCATCTCTTTGTCGATTTTAAAGCCGCGTATGACAGCATCTATAGGGAAGAGCTCTACAGAGCAATGTCTAGTTTAAGCATCCCTGTCAAACTTATCCGTTTGTGCAGAATGACGATGGAGAATGCACGCTGCTCTATCAAGGTCGAAAAAGATCTTACCGATGCATTTGATGTCAAAAAAGGTTTTAGACAAGGCGATACACTGTCATGCCTTCTTCGACATCGTTCTGGAAACAATTGTGCAAAACTCAACCGTCAACACTAGAGCCACAATCTTCCAAAGGTCCATCCAATTACTCGGATACGCAGATGATATTGACATAATTGGAAGATCAAAGCGTGATGTCAGTGGAGCGTTTTTGAGCATGGCGACGGAAGCGAAGAAGATGGGTTTAGTGGTCAATGAGGGCAATGCTGTCATAAAAAAATTACATTGAACAACGACGTCTTGGACAAAAAATGTCACCAAGGAAAGCTATAACTTTGAGGTAGTTAAGGACTTTGTCTACCTAAGCACCGCTATTATCACCAGCTCTGAAATCAAACGAAGAATAACTCTTGCAAATTGCTGCTTCTCTATCGAGCATGTAAAATCACAATCTATAAGACACTCATCATCCCGGTTCTCATATATGGCGCTAAGGCCTGAGCCCTGTCAGAGAAAGATGAGAGCGTCTTAGGATGCTTCGAGAGAAAAATTCTTGGGGTGATTTTTGGTCCCGTACGCATAGATGGAGAATGGAGGAGAAGATATAACTACGAACTGTACGGGCTGTACAGCGACACTGACCTAGTTAGCAGAATTAAAGTCCAACGGCTTAGATGGTTAGGTCATGTAAAGCGGATGGACACCAACGCTCCAGCCCGGAAGGTGTTCGAATCCAATCCGGAGGGACGGCGCAGTAGGAGGAGACGACTCAGGTGGCTCATCTATGTGGGAGAAGACTTCAACCAACTTGGTGTGTGAAACTGGAGACAGCTAGCTAGGGACCGAGCTGGCTGGAGATGCATGTTGGTTGGGGCCCAGGTCCGCCCCGGACTGTAGCGCAACCTTAAGTAAGTAAGTAAGTATTTATGTTTCAATTCTTTTAAATGTTAACATATATTTCTCTTAAACAACAATTATTGAATTAATAAAATGTTATTATATGTATTTATTTATCATTAATAAATTTTGTATTCATTTTGATCTCATTGATTTTTTTATTTTTTATAATTACCGGACAAAATATTTTATTTTCCAATAGCTTCATTATTGTTTTCAATACCGAGCTCGGCAATTCCATTTCCAATACAGCCCAAGATATTATAAAGCCATACATCCTCATCATTTGTTTTCGAACTTTCGTTGCATTTTTGTACAAGATTTAAAATCTCACATCGATTTGTTTGGTCCTCTAAAATTTCTTTCATTCGGTCATCTTGTATTCCATTAACATCACTCCATAAACCAAGGTTCTCGAAAACACATCTCATATAGCGAAATGTTTCTTGATTCGCAGTATAATCGTGTGCTTCAATTCTAAGCATATTTTCCGCTGACATTCCAGTCGAATGGAAACACATGTTAGAAGTTATTTCGATTTCTTGTCGTAGCAAAGTATTAGCCCATCCTAGGTTCTTGATGATAGAATTAGACTATAGAAATTGTTTACATTTTGAAATATTTAGCAAAAATATTACTTGTGCAATGGCAATGGTTGTGAGTACTAAGAAGAACTTCATTTTGTACAGATTAAGATTGAACTAGCTTCAAAATTCGACTGTGGAGATTATTTATATAGACCACAAAATAGAGAGCCAAATCAAACCAAATGAAGTGGCAATGAAATTAATATTTATTGCACATTACTGTCACCTTTGTGTTTTGAAAATTACGTGTATCAGTTCAAGTAATTTTCTACTAAGACATTTTTGAGAGATAAGAGTTAATGTGTTCCATAAAGTTAACGATACATTGGAATGCATAGTAGTAAGTAGTATAGAATGAAAATAAGTTGATTTGTGACACGAAGAATATATTTCGTCGTTTTCTATATTGGAAAAAAATTATCCGCCGCAACTTTAAAAAATTGCATAACTGAAAACATATCCATAAAATATGCTTTAATAATTTCTGGTTTTTGGTAATGGTTGATTTTTGTGCTATCATATCGTATTTCTTTTTCTTGCTGTTGAAGAAAAACTTTTCAGCATCCAAATTTGATCATGAAAAATCAGCAGCCAATTGTTAAAACATTATTAATGATTTCGTTAGATATATAGTTTCTTAGAGTTTCAATAAAAGGAAAAATTACCAACTTCTTTCAGCTGTTTCGCATGCTAGGTTTTTGAAATTTCTGTTTTTAATGGGAAAGTAAAACTGAACTGTTGCTCTTTACGCTACCTCGAATCAACGGTCAAATCCTATCATTGTCTTCCAGTGCAAAATATTTGGGAGTTATACTCGACCCTAAACTAAACTGGAAACCAAATATTGAGGTACGGGTTAAGAAGGTCTGTGTTGCCTCCTACGCCTGCAGCAAAGCTTTCGGCAAAAAGTGGGGACTTCAGTCAGATGATTTTATGGACGTACACAGCCGTAGTACGCCCAATCTTAACATATGGTTCGATTGTGTGGTGGCCTGCTCTTAGCAAAGCCTATAATATTAATAAGCTAAAAAAGGTTCAGAGAACAGCTTGCGTGGGCACTACAGGGGCCATGCGTACTTGCCCAACGGACGCCTTAAACGTTATTAGGCTGAAGGAATCAAATAGCTGGTTGTCAAAACCTTATGGTCACAGCAACACTACGAAATTGATTTCCTCAGATATTATCTCGGTAGACACTGACTACTGCACTCCTACTTTGAACCTTAGTAAGGGTTTTAAGGTTATTTTCCCACCGAGAGAAGATTGGGAGGATGACATCGTGTCAGTAGGTTTCGATTCAACCATCTTTACTGACGGTTCAAAGATGGAGTGCGGAGTTGGTTCTGGGATCTTTTCTGAGACCCTAAATGTAGCCAAATCCTTAGGCTTCCTGACTTTTGCAAGCTGCTGGCAATAAGGGATAAGATACTTAAACAAACCCCAAACCAAAACCGAAATGTGGCTATCCTTACAGACAGTCAGGCAGCTGTCAAAGCCATTAACTCGGCCATATCCTCATCTAAACTGGTCCAGCAATGTCGCGATGAGCTTGCGAACCTGAATATTAACCTCGGTGTCACCCTGATCTGGGTTCCGGGCAACAGTGGTATCGTGGGAAATGAACGGGCTGACGAGCTAGCCAGGCAAGGATCGGCCCTTCATAGCTCACTTGCGGAAATGGTTAACATTCCTCTTGGTGCTATGAAGGGTAACATCTTATCTATCTACCAAACTGAATCAAACCGAAGGTGGAGCAATTTACCCAACGGCATTATATCTAGGAAGATATGACCCACCTATAATAAAACCCGTACAAACGATCTTCTATGCAGGCCAAGGCAAGACATAGCCAGGATTGTTGCGGTTTGTACCGGACATTGGCCTATAGGAGTTCATGCAGAGAAGTTGGGTATCTCTTACAACAAATTTTGCCGTAGCTGTAGTGACCAAGGAGAAAGTGAAACCATAATCCATTTCCTCTGCAAATGTCCTGCTTTGGCAAACACCAGAATGAAATGCTTTGGAAAAGCATTCTTTCAAGAACTCGATGAGCTATCTGAGACATAGATTAGAGACTTAATCTTTTTTGTCAATGCGACAAAACGGCTCTAACATAATCGCTATGAAGCTTCTCTATAAATCTTTTCCTTTCTATCACAGGTCAAACGAGTTTTTGGTATCAAAACGGCGCACTACAGCGCTAATTGGATCTCAGGCTAGGTTGCCTTGAGATCGCCATTGCTACCTACCTAAGGGAGTACATCTAGTAAGAGCTTTCTAAAGAAATATTTACTATTTTCGAAGAATTCTCAAAATTTGACATTTCAAAAATATTCTTTTGCTGTCATTTTTAGTAGTTGTGGTTAACGGGCCATTTTTTGCTTTGGTAATTAATATTTACTGAGTCTAACTCTAAAGTTCATTTTTTTGAAGAAGATTGTTTATGGCGTTTCTATTCACAAAATTGAATTTCTGGACAAAAAAAAAGAATTCAATTGCTCTAATCCCAAAGTCAGCACTGTACTTACTTACTTACTTAAGGTGGCGCTACAGTCCTATGTGAACTAGGGCCTCACCCAACAAACTTCTTCATCTAGCTCGTTCCCTAGCTAGATGTCTCCAGTTTCGCAATCCAAGTTGGGTGAGGTCACCTTCCACTTGTGCGCGCCACCTGATCCGCAGTCTTCCTCTAGGTACTCTGTCCTATGGGTGCGGATTTGAAGACTTTCCGGGCCGGAGCCGACCCAAGGTGTTTTCATCCTCTTTTGTCATAGTCCATTCTTCTGCACCTTATAGCAACACTTTGGTCCCTCGAGAGAGGACTTTAGCACTCAATTGCTTTCTTAGTCCAAAGAAGCAGCGGTTACCAAGAGTTATTCTGCGTTTGATCTCAGCGCTGGTGTTGTTTTCTGCGTTTACAGCGGAGCCTAGGAACACGAAGTCCTTGACTACCTCAAAGTTACGTCTGTGGATTGTGACGTTTTGACCAAGACGTCGGTGTTGTATGTCCTTTCTAGACGACAGCATGTACTTTGTTTTGCCCTCATTAACTGTTAAACTCATTTTTGCTGCCTCTGCAAATCTTCTTCCGATTATGTCAATGTCATCAGCATATGCCAGTAATTGGACAGACTTTTGAAAGATAGCGCCTCTAGTGTTGACGTGTGAGCTCTGCACTATTCTTTCAAGCACGATGTTAAAAAAATCGCATGACAGCGCATCACCTTGTCTAAAGCCTTTTTTGACATCAAAAGGTTCTGTAAAGTTGTTTCCAACCTTTATGGAGCAGAGTGAATTCTCCATGGTCATCCTGCACAAACGGATGAGTTTGGCAGGGATGCCAAAACTAGACATGGCTCTATACAGCTCGTCCCTGTAGATGCTGTCATATAAGGTCTTGAAATCGATGAAAAGATGGTGGGTGTCGACTTGGTGTTCTTGAGTTTTTTCCAGGATCTGCCGTAATGTGAATATTTGATCAACTGTGGACTTTCCTGGTCTAAAACCACACTGATAAGGACCTATCAGTTTGTTGACGATGGGCTTTAGACGTTCACATACTACGGCAGAGAAGATTTTATAGGCGATGTTAAGTAGACTGATTCCTCTATAGTTGGTGCAGTTTAGAGGGTCCCCTTTTTTCAGGATCGGGCAAACAATACTGAGGTTCCTTTCATCGGACATGCTTTCTTCCGACCATATCTTACAGATAATTTGGTGCATGCTCCTAAACAACTAATCTCCAGCTGCTTTAAAGAGTTCAGCATTCAAGCCATCCGCTCCAGCTGCTTTATTAGACTTCAGCTTAGATATGGCAATCTTTACTTCGTCTAAGTCGGGAGGACGGGATTGTTGGCTTTCGTCGTCTATGTTGAATGAATCATCCTGCCTGACAGCGGAATTCGGTTCATCGTCCCTTTATAAAGTCTGCAGAAGTGGTCCTTTCATATCCTCAGCATTGACTGCGGTTCCACTATGATGTGTCTACTTTCGTCTTTGCAGCCTTTGGTTCTAGGTTTATGTACCTGTGAATTTCGTTTCACCTGTTCATAAGACTTTCGAACTTCACTCCTGCTTTTAAACCTCTCAACATCTTCGACCGCACGCTTCTCATGCACTCTCTTTTTCCTTCTGAGAAGTCGGAGTTCCTCTCGCCTCTTCTGCTCATAGAGCTCATGAGCAGCTCTCGTCCTTTTATGCAGCGCCGCTTTGCGTGCCGACATTCCTAATCAAACCAGGGGTTCCTTGTTGGTGGTTGCTTGAAACCCATCTCATTTCATCTTGGCAATGTTGCCACTGGTTTTCGATACATGGTGTTGGCGGTGGAGAACTTCGAGAGAGGTTACTTGTAACTCGGTCGGAAAAGGATTTGGCGATCTCCGAAGTGCTACCTTGGCTACAACGAGGTAGTGGTCCGAGTCGATGTCAGCTCCTCGGAAAGTTCGGACATCCATGATGCTGGAAGCTTGTCTGGCGTCAATTGCAATATGGTCAATCTGGTTGACGGTTGATTGATCTGGAGAACTCCAAGCTCCTTTCTGGATCTGTGGAAAACGCGTACTGGCTATACCATAACGGTTCATCCCGTAGCAAAATTTATGAGCCTGAATCAGTTGTCGGAAGTGTAGTCGTGCAGGCTGTTTTTCCCGATTATTCCACCAAAGATGTCTTCCCTTCCAGCATCGCCCATGACAGTTTTATTATCATAGCTAGGACACTGCTCATATGTTTTGTCAAAGAGGTCGAAGAACATATCTTTGGTGTTGTCATCTTTCTCTTCTGTGGGGGCGTGCGCGCATAGCAGGCTAAGGATGCCGAATTAAGCATCGTTGCGTATGGTCATGAGGCGCTCATTGATGCACCTATAGCTCAAGACTTCTTGCCTTGGTCTGGCTCCAATGACAAAGCCGCATCCAAATAAGTGTATTTCCATCGTATTTCCTGGATGGTGGTGATGTCTGCTTAATAGCAGTCTAGGGCCTCCGCTAATTCTCCGCCGCACGTGGTCTGTTAAGGGACCTAACATTCCACGTGCATATCCGAAGTTCGGTGTCCTTTATTCGTTTGCGTTGGTTGTCAACAGTAAATCCGTCCGTATCCGAGGCTTGTTGGTGCTTCGCAACTATGATGTTTTTACGTGGCCAGGAAGTCACCCAAACGCACAACCCCCCAACCTGGAGAGCCAGATCCTAAGTATAACTCCAAGGATGGGGAGCCGTATAAAACTGCTCCTTATAGGCCTGGGCTCCGAATAAGTCGAAGAATCCCTTTAATGTGTTCACTAAGTAGTTTAACCTTACTGGAACTGTAGAGGCCACCGTTGATTCCATCTCGTGAATTCCTCCGCTGCCGTCTGGATACGGAACCACACTTCTGTTCATTTTATTCCTAAAAACAAATGGTATGATAGCCATTGCAATAAATTACGCAAACTGTCATTTAAATATTTAAAGCTCTTTAGAGCAACAAATTCCGAGCATTATAAAAATATGTACCTAAGACCCAACAAAGATTTAAAACGGCTTTGCGCTACTAAGAAAATAAGCTACAACATAAGAATCTTCATACTTTCAGCTTTGCTTTACAGAACACGTGTGGACTGCTCAGTATCATTAAGTGAATTGGAAATAACTCTCACGAAAATGAAAAACATCAAAGCACCTGGAAGATGGAATACCAGTAGAATTTTTCAAAAATTCGAACAATAGCTTAAGACCTACATTCTCAATTTCTTTAACAGTCTCTATGGAATGCTTGTGTTCCCTCAAATTTTACTAAAGCCCTCATTTTCACAATATTTAATAAAGGAGATCCTAATGAACCTGAGAATTACAGGGGAATATTCATTCTCAACTCGCTAAGAAAGATATTTGCTAGAATTCTTTATGAAAAATTATCTAGCTGGACTGAAAAAACTTATCTTCTCAGCATATTTCAAGCTGGTTTCCGCTTTGGGTTCACCACTATTTATCAGAAATCAGATTGAAAAAATAAAAAAATGTATATCTGTCAAACATTGGATATGAAAATTAACGTTCCAAAAACAAAAGCAATGATATTTGAAAACCGATAATGTAGAAGAGCTCCTGAAGAAGCCTGGAGACTTGGTAGCGAACGGATTGTCCAAGCATGCCATGAAAAAAGCAGTGAAGCTAAGTTAGCATTGAATTCAATGTGGCCGACTTTTATTGCAAATCCCGATATTGACCATGCATCAAAATTCAAGGTTTTTAATGCTACAATCAACACCTGTATATGCTATGGGATACAAGAATTTGGGGTTACTCCGTTCGAAGAGTTTGAGTTGGTCCAAAAACATTTTCTTAAACGCATCTTTCGTTTGCCGAACTCCACGCCGACCTACGCAATTCATGACGAAAGAGGATTACCACAATCTATATAAGAAACTCTTAGGCTACTTCAGATTATTATACGAGAGTGATGAGAAGAAGTGATAAAAGTCTTCATCACCTTTTAGGGACTGGAACCAGCTGGCTCTATCTCATGACGTCCCGTTTTCAATAACTGAACGAAATCTGCATGAGTGGTATGATTTTTTTGCGACTATCATCTCAAGAATAGATGACGCAATATTTGATCAACACTTGACCAGAACATCATCTTCTTCTTCTAGAAATATTTATAGTAAACCCAATCACCGAATACCTACGGAAGAAAGCTATTTTAATGTTAAAAACTCAGCCAATTTAATAAGTACAGTTTTAAAGCAAGGGTGAAAATTTTCAACCTTAATTTCATCCTCCACAGTTGATTTGCAGCAAATTTGTAACCTGTGTAAGAGAAGAGAACTAGAAGATGTTTATCATTTTATAGCTGTGTGTCCAATTTTGCGAGAAATTCAGCGATTGTATTTCCAAGAAAGTTTTTTATCTATCAATAGTCTTCACGAAATATTAAATGGTGCTCAGGGTTGGTATAAATTGTACAAATTTTGTAAACATGCTCAAATGTACCGTAATAGTTTCTAAAATAACACGTTTGCTCTACATTATTACTTTTTGTGTTTCAAATCACCATTAAAATTGACTTTTTTCCTCATTTTTCTTATTTTGTATTACTTTATTTTGTAATATAAACTCCTTCAGACGGCAGAATAGCCATGACCAAAAGTTCCAAACAAATCTTCTTATTGTAACATTGAGCTAAAGTAACAATATCAGCCAAACTAGAACCACACCTTCATTCCAAACGGAATCAAATGCTTTGTCAAATGAGAATCAACAAGAACGAAGGTGTACACAACATTCATTCTGAACATAAATTGTACACACTGTTGTAACTTAGTTTCCTCTTATAATTTCAAAAATATACGTGATTTCGATTATAAAATTATAATATGTTATATATATTTATTCTTATAATAATAATAAATATTTTTAAAATAATTTGATTGAAATAATACTTTCTATCATTGCATAAATAACAATTAAAGTCAACGTTTGGTGATTTTTGTTCAATAATTACGAAGAAGAATGTTTATATTTAATAAATGAAACGTATTTTCAGCAAAAAATTATTTTTAACATAAATCTGGTTTGTCGAATTGAAAATGTTGACATTTCTCAACGTTTTAAGATTAATTCAACGTTCATCAAAGATTTTTTGAAAGAAGTCGTTCGTATGTCCGTGCATTTGTTTCAAGAACGAGGGCAGATATCGACTTTAAATAAATTTTGTTATGCAGTAAATAAAGTCAATTTATATCTCACGCACAAATAACGCCATTATATAATGTAATGTACATTTAAAAAAAAAAAACAGCAGTTAGTTTTTTTTTTATAAATGTTAATATGTAGTTAATTTTTTTTTAAAACCACCAAAAACAACAAAAGGCTATAGAAATATTTTTCAACAGACTTACATTTTGAAATTTCGCAGAGTGAGAATTAAGATATTAAGATTTAAAACTAAAAAAAACTACTTTATTATTGTAACCTACAATATATTACTTGACAAATGAATACATTATATTTTATTCTGTACTCATATGGAAGCAAATATTGGTTCCTTCGTAACAACTCTGCAATATTCTTAGTTATTACAGATATTTCACCTATGTAAATCACAATTATACAAATTTAGCGTTTCTGCGAGCGCCTGCCTGTCATACCAGGGGTCTGGGTCCAATCGATAGAGCTAGGTCCAACTAAAAGCTTTCTTTTACTGGAACTGCAACTTGAAAAATTCTTTAGGAGAAATCCTTGGCATGTAAGGAGCTTTCTCCATTAAGCATGAATTCGGTATAGGAACTGTAGGACACCTGACATTCGCAAGCTGTAGTTTCATCAAAATTATTTATTGGTCGTATTTCTAACCTTTAAGAACGTTGGTCTGAATAAGATGAATTTTAGTCACGAAAAACTACATAAACACTTGGAAATAAATCCAACAAAGCTGAATTTTGGTGGAGAGCATTATTTCAATGTCCTTAACGCTTTTTTAAATGCCTTTTAATTTTGGACCGGATAAGTATTTCTTATAAATTTCTTGAAGCAAGGCCATTTTGAATTTTATTTTCCTGAACTTAATATACAATATCTTGCTGTGCGTCAAATGGCATGAGCCTGTTTTTTTTTGGTATTTGCGGAAAATACCTACCCACTCTTAAAATGTTTTCTAAAATGACTCCATATGTAAGATAAAGTAGTTTGAGGTTATCAAATTGAAACTGGAATATTGAAAAAGTTATTCTAAAACAAAAAAAAAAAAAAAAAATAAAACAAGAAATTGGAATTGAAAAAAAAACGCAAAACTTATAGTTCAAGGGGATTTACCGATTTACCAAATCGAGCAGAGTAGTTTCCAATCACAAAATTCAAGTTATTTGTTTTTTTTTTTAACGTTAAACCAACAAAAAACGAAAGAATGAGTTAGAAAAACAATCTATACTCGTACCATAGCCGCATCACATCAGGTTGGAAAAGCCATCAGCCTTAAAACAAATGAAATACATCAATCATAACTTCGATGACTCCGATAACAGGGGATTTGTCGTCCTTTCTATGAACAGTACCTACATAGAAGTTGGTAAATGGGAAGGTGGTAGGAATAGAAGGTCCTGAAACCAACCCAACCCATCTCCCATCGATAAAAGCTAAACAATATTCCTCGGATCAAAACTGATTGCGAGAGATTAATTTTTCTCGCCCACACCATCACTTGGAAACAACTATGAACGAGTAGCTGCTCGAGGATGCTAAAACCCAAAACAAAGAAAATACACAACAAGCAAAAAAATAGGAACCTCTAAAAAGATTTATTCGGATTCGATTCTGTGCTGGAAAGCTTACGATTTGCCAGTTTTTCTTTTTTCGTTCCTATATTCCTCCTGCTTTGGAGGAGGTGGTGGATTCTGATTCTATATATGGAATTGAGGATAGATTTCTAGCAATGAATAGTTTTTGCACCGATTTGTAAGCACCAGGTCTTTCAAGGATATTCTAGTATAGGAATAGGTATCATCTACGTTCCTACCTGGAAATGTATAGATAGACTTACATCACGTATGCTTGCCTGTGATTTGTTGTGTTCTCTGCCGTAGCGTACTTAACAAATTGATTTGGATCCTTTTTAATGGTTCGACGACACTGTGTATGGTGTAAGAGGTACGGTGGAACTGCATACGTACATATATAGGAACCTTTTGCATCTTGCTACCTCGAAGCCGATTAATACTGAATGACAAATGGATTTGCAGAGCTGGATGTGGCACCGGTTTTCCATTCAAAAAATTAAGAGTTCAAAATAATTCAATCGCTTGTGTCAAGTGTTTGCATTTCGTCCTCAATGTAAGGTGGGTATTACATAGAATGCATACGAATATATGTGTTTATGTGTGTATGTGCATGCATCAGGTATGATAAATGCATTGCACCTTAGGAAAATTGATGTTTTTTGTTGTACTTTAAAGATACACGGATGACTTGAGGTTTTCATTATTTTTGAAATATTGGAAATGTAAAAATTAATGACTCGAACATTTTGGTTAAGAGCCTATACCATCATACCTACTGCTACCAGGTGTAAGGATTGACGCTGTGTAATGTATAGGCTTTTCAATAATTCAACGATTAACGCATCAACTCCCAATTCGATTGTGTCTCGGATTAATATGCGTTTCTTTTTGTAATTGCTGTTGCTAACCTCATCCATTGTCAACATCAACATTAATATAATCATCGTCCAGGATCAGATTTCAAATCAAATTACAACTTCGGAAGTAATTTTCAGATTTTATTTTTGTTTCCATCTTCAGCGATTTGTGTTTCAATTATAATAAAGAGATGGAAACGCCCTTCCGGTCTGGATATAAGATCAATTACTTAATTTTATAAGATGACAATAGAACACAAGAAAAGATCAGAAATAAAGTGATCCGTGCTTAGAGTTTAGGACAAGCAATCTTATAGAGATTGTTAGTTGAAATATTTGTAATTTTATTGACAATAATTTAATTTAATACTATTTTATTTGTGATGGTCATTTTTGGAAAGTATCAGATTACACTGCGGGTTGTTTTGAGAAAAATAATTGTGTTTAAATTGTCAATCAAAAGAATTAGTTTTCAAAAATGAAATAAACCATTAATTTGTTTGCTGCTTTTGATGTTGGTTTGGTATTGCTGTTTTTTATCCGAAATTGTACGATTTAATGTCAAATTCGACATTAATCAAATGTCAAAAAATAAAGAGAAGAGTAGAAATTGACAATGGAAAATAACTTTAGACAGTCGAAGACCTTTGTGACCTTTAGTCCAGGACCTTTGTGATCTTTTTACCGAGAAAAGCCTTCAACATTTTGTTGAACTTTCCATTGGAGATGTGTATAATGTAATCGGTCCGTGTTTTTAAATTGAAAATTCTAAAAATGTTTAAAGTTTTAAGACCCGTAACATAGAAACACATAGTTTGTAGATAGATGCCTCTGAGTTGAAAATGTACCTTAGTGAGGAAAAATACGACGTTGTGATCTACTGGTTTGAAATATTAATTCATTCATTCATGTGGAGTGGAGGGGGGGGGGGGGCTAGTAGGGGTCATGAATCATACAAATCGTATAAATGTCAAAACACATAGAAAATATATGTAAATTGATTCAACATGAAAAGCAAAAATTGTTTTATGATATTTAAATGACAGATCTTTCAAACAAGTATAAATAAAAGTCAAATACATTTTTTATTTTTTGTTTTTATTAATTTGTATTAGTTCTATATTGAAAATAAACAGTAATTTCATCAATAGGTATCAGGAATGCCTAGGAACTTTATAAAACTTAAACCTGCTTTTGTACTGAATGTTAAAGGAACATTAGTTCTAGATTTAACGTTAATTTCATACTATTTGAAGACACAGATTCCACCTTAAACTAGCCTTAATAGAAAAAAAGAAGCGTTAACTTACTAGCTTGGGGGTCTTTAGATTGGAAAACAGTGCGGATTCGTCAAAAAATCAAAATTAGTTTCAGATGATTTTAGTTCCAGCTGCTTGAGGTTGTCGCTAAGGAAGACATTCCTAGAAGACCTAAAGTCCGAAATTGGATTCCAATCGATCCTGCTGGTATCGAGGATAATCTCGAGATGATTAAAGTTTTTAATCCATCCCTTTCGACGCATAACTGGAAGGTAGCCAAGCTAGAGGAAGTGAAGGGGCTTTATAGGGTGACGATGCACCCATGCCCTCTCCAATCACGATTCCACCCTCTAAGGAAACTGAGGACGACCTAAACATGATTCTTCTGATCGAGGACGAACTCATGGGTTCATCATCAGACTCAGAGGATCAGAACAAAAACGTGGTGGAAGTTGATCTGCATAATTGTAGCCAAAATGCTGCAGTTAGTACAGATTAATCTCCAACACTCTATACAGGCCTCGGGCTCACTTCTTCTCCACCTGGCAAGAAACGGGGAAGAAATTGTCCTGATCCACGAGCCATTGATTGCGAGATCCGTTGTTTGGGGACTCAGGACTGCTGGGTACTACACACTGTGTGTGACAGATAAATGTGAACCTAGATCTTGCATAATAGTAAAACTTAGCATGTTTTAAGTTTACTTAAACCCGGACTATCAAGTCCTTCCTCTACCGCTAACGAACTTGACAACAAAGTTAATGACCTCACCTCACCTCAGCTTTGAATAGATCGCCAGAAATTGCTTGTCTATACTTATACACATAAGAAGCAAGAGAAAACCACAATGGTGGGAATCAGAGCTTGACGCCAGGAACGGTACAGTGCAGCCTATCCTACCACGTTTGGCACATACTGGCATACCAATCGCTACTTGTAAACTGTTGCTAATGCAAGACGATATGAAGAAGGCAAACACCAGGTGGAGCAACATCACCACGTGTCAGGTCACAAAAAACATCTGTCCAACACTAGATTTAAAACGTTCAAGGTGCTTGCTATCTATAAGCAGATCGCATACAAGTTCGATAGTAGGTGTCATAAACCGGACACTGTCTAATAGGAAAGTAAGCCAAGCGACTAGGCATATTCTCATATGACTTGTGCAGAAGTTGTATGGACGAAGAAGAGTAGGAACCAGTTATTCACCTTCTCCGCACATACCCTGCTCTAGCTCAAAACCGCAAGAATTACCTAGGAGAATTCTTCTTTAACGATCTAAACGACTAAGGGATTCAAGGGCCAATAAACTGGCCTAAGTGTGTCCGTTTCCATCATGGACAGCCACTTTAACCTTACTTTAACTAAGTTGTCTTAATGGAAATGATCTCTGCCATTTATTATAGAGAAACTTTTAAAGCTTTTAAAATTGAAACATCAACCTCTGTACTGGTACGCATCTGAGTTATAGGATCTTCTTCCAATTTTAAAAATTTAATCTATCGTCGTTTGCAACTGTACCTAATAGCCTTGCTCATTGGTTAGCGTAGGGAGTTGCTCTAGTATGTCTTCGTATGTGGTGGAAAATCCTTAGGCAATAATTTGACTCCTTTGAAATAAATATCACCCAAAATTATATTGATTAAATCAGCTCGAAACGGATCACTCTGATGGCCGTTGGTTTCGTAGAGGTTTAAACTGATTCCTCCCTTGAGTTTTAACTTTTAAAAATAAAATATAAATAGAATTCGGTTATGATTTAAAATATTAATGTTTAGTCTTCCTCAGGCAGGTTGAAGTTTCCAATATGACCAAACACATGTAATAGTTGATGTTGTCGCAAAAATGGTCTGGCTTTCCAATCATGAAACGACAAAGTATCATCATCACTCCCCAACTGCATCATAACTAGGCAGAAAAACAATTAATTATAAAAATAAAAAAGAGGTTGGGATGCGACTCACACAGATAACTTTCCATCCCGCAAGACAAATCGACAGTCTTGCATAAAAGTTTGTAGGTTTTCGTGTTGGGTTAAAAATGTTGTTGGTTAAATTGTTCTTAAACATTTTAAATCTACCAACAATATTCTTCATATAAAGAAATAGTTTAGTTTGAAAATCATACTTACCTACTTAAGGTGGCGCTACAGTCATGTGTGAATTACGGCCTCACCCAATGCGGTCTTCCTCTACTGCGCTGTCCTTTGGGTGTGGGTTCGTAGACTTCCCGGGCCGGAGCATTGGTTTCCATGCGCTCTACGTGACCCAGCCATCTTAGTCGTTGGACTTTTACCCTTCTGGCTAAGTCTACGTCGCTGTACAGCCCGTAAAGCTCGTCGTTCCATCTTCTTCTCTACTCCCCTTCGATGCATACGGGACCGTATATCAAACGAAGAACTATTTTCTCGAACCGACCTAAGGAGATTTATTGCGCTTTTGTCATAGTCCATGCTTTTGCACCGTATAGCAGGACGGGGATGATAAGGGTCTTATATAACAACACTTTGGTCCCTCTAGAGATGACTTTACCACTCAATTGCTTTCTTAGTCCAAAGAAACAGCGGTTAGCAAGAGTTATTCTGCGGTTGATCTCAGCGCTGGAGTTGTTTTCTGCGTTTACAGCGAAGCCTAGGTAGACGAGATCCTTGACTACCTCAAAGTTACGTAAGTCGATGGTGATGTTGCGACCAAGAATCGGTGTTGTATGTCGTTTCTTGACGACAGCATGTACTTTGTTTTGCACTCATTAACCGTTAAACCCATTCTTGCCGCCTCTACTCACAAAAGCCCCATTGACATCACGCTGAGTTCTTCCGATTATGTCAATGTCATCAGCATATGCTAGTAATTGGACAGGCTTTTGAAAGATAGTGCCTCTAGTGCTGACGTGTGATCTCTGCACTATTCTTTCAAGCACTATGTTAAAAAAATCACATGACAGCGCATCACCTTGTCTAAAACCTTTTTTTACATCGAAATGTTCTGTTAAGTTGTTTTCAACATCCTGCACAAACGGACGAGTTTGGCAGTGATGCTAAAACTAGACATGGCTCTATACAGTTCGTTCCTCTAGATGCTGTCATATGCGGCCTTGAAATCGATGAAAAGATTATGGTTGTCGATTTGGTGTTCTTGTGTTTTTCCAGGATCTACCGTAATGTGAATATTTGATCAACTGTGGACTTTCCTGGTCTAAAACCACACTGATAAGGACCTATCAGGTTGTTGACGATGGGCTTTAGACGTTCACATATTACTGCAGAGAAGACTTTTCTAAGCGATGTTAAGTAGACTGATTCCTCTATAGTTGGTGAAGTTTAGAGGGCCTCCTTTTTTCAGGATAGGGCAAACAAAAACTTTCCACATGTCAACCATTTGAACACCAAAATTATCACCTTTTTTTAACTGCTATGGTAAAAAAAACCACCCATGAATTTTCTTGAGAGCCGTTTCTGCATCTTTCTGCCTTATTATTTGTAAAACAACATTTATTTGTAGTCGATATTTTTTCTGGTTCTTGAGCTATGGACGACGAAAAAAACGTCGCGAACCTACGGACGTACAAACGTTGTTTTGTTTTTGTAGGCTAAATCAACTAAGTTGTCCAATTAAACGGATATGAACATAAGCTGTAATATTTGTTTGTTATTTTGCAAAAATTAAGTGTTAAGAGGCATAGCGCTATCTTTTCCGTGCGAATCATAGTTAGACCATAATCTAGGAACGAACCCTTTTCCTTTACTTCTTATTTCATCCAATTTACACAAACAAATAAATTAGATTTAAAATATTTCTGATATTTTTTGACATGTTCTGATGATGTAACTTAATAGGATACCTTAAATATCATTACATGATCCCAATTTTATTTTATTGCAAAGTATTTGTCTATTATTTGACAAGCCGATTATCTGTTAGCTCCATACGATTGTAACATTCAATAGATGGCTATATGTCAAATTACCAAACGTTTCTTATAGTTACAATTTAATAGTATAACCCCTCGCATGTTGCTGAGGCTAAAGTATAGGTTAAATTTAATTTGTAGTAAACAAAATTCAGTAATCTAAAATAATTACAAGATCTTGAGAATGTTTAAATAGAACCGCAAACAAATACGCATTGCATTAAACTGACAGACAATTTCTGCACACCTCTTCAGGAAAAAAAAATAATGTATTCATAGTATTTTTCGGGATTTTCAGACTAATTAATGATTCCAATAATACCGTTAGATTTTACCATACCCCTCAGAAGGTTATAGTTTCCAATTCGTTTAGTTTTCGCCTATCTGTAAAAAAAAAAAAAAAAAAAAAAAAAAAAAAAAAAAAAAAAAAAAAAAATAAGTCTCAGTGCAAAATAATGTCCATATGTGGTTAATATTTGGAAAATCCACGTTTTTCTCATGGGAAGCTATATGTTGCATGTTCACGTGTAGGAAAACCGTCGAGCCTATTTTTGTTATAGAAACACAGGTTAAAAAAGAACATTGTCGACCGATTAGCGCTAAATTAAATTGAAATTAAAAGTATTTTTAATTAAAAGTAATAAACTATCCATCCTACTTATCATTTATAAGTTTAAGCGCGATAATTGTTGCTTTGTTGTGTTTATATTTTCCAAAATATTGTTGAGTTGTTGAGTGAATTATTATGGAACAAATATAAACATTATATTGCAGAAGATATTTTAATTCGTATGCGTATGAATGAAATCATGATTTGTTGATTACCTTGGAAATGTACAACGAAACTTTAATAATATTTGAAGATTATGTGTCTAAGGATCGTAAATAAAGCATAAGCACAATTGGGTATGACCGCCCTAAATCTTGAGATACATGATTTTTTGGATTGTGAATTGCAACATGAGCAGGAGTTCAATTCTAATGATTTACACAATCATTCAAGCCGTTTCCAATAATGCAGGTGGATTATATTTTTTGGAGGCAAAACTTTTGTTGTATCATTGATTTTAGCGACTATTCGATGGGAACAGAAAATTGCATTGACACTTGCATCTTTGGGAATTGGTCGGACTGCACAATCTGCATTGAAATTGCTATTGAATTTACATGTGATTGAAACTCCAACTTGCAATATTTCGAAAAATTCTGCTATGGGAAAAGTTCTGCGATTAATGTAAATTATTTTATGGGATGAATGCACAATGGCGAATAAAAAACCAATAGACGCATTTAATCGAACAATGCAAGATTTACGCATTAATCAATAGCTTTTTGGTGGTGCTCTGATATTGCTGTCAGGGGACTTTCGTCAAACATTGCATGTCATTCCTCGATCAACTCCTGCTGATTAAATAAACGTTTAAAGTCATCAGTTCTTAATCACCTACATACATAATGATGCAACTGCCCACGAGTTGGCTACATACCAATCGACAGTACCAACGGATTGATTGATTTGTACAATTGCGCAATCTATAGATGAGTTGATTTAATTTGTTTTTCCGAATATTATTCTTTGGTTTTTTAATTATATTATTGCGAAATATTAATCCCCCAAAACTGTGTAAGTAAGTAAGTAACTTTATTGAGTCATTAATAAATCAGTACATTTTTTTCTTATAAACTAGATTAAACAATTCGGTCGACTTAAAGATATGTCAGACTTAATGGACTTTGTTATAGTAAATGTTTTCAACATTTAGATAATTAAATTCATTGATTAAATTAAACTACATTATTATTCAAGTGTGCACTTGCTCCCGGCGCACAATCTCAGCTTTGCCTTTTCAGCTTTTTAACTTATATCTAAGACTTAAAACTAAAACTTAAACCTAAATAAAAACTAAAAGGAATATTCTTATCTATTTACGAATGAAATATATAATTCATATACTTAGTTAACACAAGCTTCAAATACTCTTAAAGAAAATATAAGCTTTTATACTATCCAAAGAGTAAATAAAACTTGTACGTTGGAAACAAAGGTTTATGTGATTGTATATTTTTAGACAGTATCATCCCCTAAAATTAAGTGGAGATGCTTTGTCATAAAAGGGTACGGAGAGGGTTCTACTCGTATCTGGTCTCAATTGATTTATAGTTTGTTAGTTTAGGATATTAAATGGTGATAAGTAATAATTATCACTTAAACTTGTATGTGTTTGAGGATCAGTTAAAGACCTAACTAGTGGATTGTGATGAGAGCTTAGTCGTTCTATTTTTTTCAGGAGTATATCTATTTGATAGACCATCAGGGGTGTTATTTTTGCTGTTTCATATATGACTTTATTAGAATAGTATTTTTTCTTAGGCTTTCTAAATTTTCCACAACAAAATCGCAAGAGTTTTCTCTCGAAAGTTTCCATTTCCTTGGCTACAGAAGGTGAAATAGTGAACCAAATAGGAAAACCGTACAACAGTATTGGTCTTATTAATGTTTTATATATGAGTGTTTTTGTAGTACTGAACACTTGCTTGGAGTTAAGTAGTGGTTTTAACATAACTGAGACCATTTTGGCTCTATTTAAAACTGTTCTTGCATGTTTATTGAATAAAAACCTATTATGAAAATGTAAACCTAAATACTTTGTTTCAGCTCGTAGAGCTATTGGTTTTTCGTTTATTTTCAAAGAGAGTGCTTTACTTTCTTTGACAGCAAGATAATGTCCTTTACCACTGGAGTTCCTAAAGCATGTTAACCCGCATTTATCTGTATTGATTTTAAGTTTCCATTTTTTGGAATAGTTTTCTACATGTGGAAGTTTCTGTTTTATTTTCTCCAACGCAATACTGGGCCGTGAGTCGCTTGCCAATATAGTAGTATCATCAGCATAGTGGATTGAACCTGGTTCCTCTGTAATAGGATCTGATAGAGGGAAATCGTGAAGATAAATATTAAATAGGGAAGGGCCAAGGATAGATCCTTGTGGAACCCCCGAAAGTATAAGGAAAGGTACTGATTTTTCAGCTTTGATTGCAATCGACGTAGTTCGAGATGTAAGAAAACTGTAAATAATTTTTATTAGCCAGTCTGGAAATCTTAAATTTAAAAGCTTAAATATTAGGCCATCATGCCATATTGAATCGAAAGCTTTTTCAAGATCAATATCTAAGCTAACTGTAAATTTTTTGTTCCTTAAGTTTTCAATTACCTTATTTTGAATTATTAGTAGTGCATGCTCAGTAGAGCATCCTTTTCTAAAACCAAATTGGTTATTTGGAATAATATTTGCTTCTTCGGTGAAGTTATTCACATGATCTGCCAAAATTTTTTCAAACAGCTTTCCAATATTTGAAAGTAAGGAAATAGGCCGAAATTTTGAAATATCTCTGGCAGCTTTGGTTTTTGCTATCGGTACTATTAATGCTTCCTTCCAAGCACGAGGAAAGTAACCATTGTTAATACAATGATTAAATATTATGGATAAAACCGTATCTAAAGAAAGAGGGCATTTTCTTAAAATGAAATTAGATATCTGATCATTACCAGCTGATTTTTTATTGTTCAAAGCTATTCTAAATGCTCTTACTTTTTCAGGTGTTGTAAATACATACAAATTAGGACATGTTGCTCTGTTTGTAAGAGAAAAATTTGTTAAATTTCGACCTAATTGAGCTGTTTTGAATTCATTTATTGCAACAGATACTTCATTTTCAAAATTTTGATTCATTAGGTGTTCGCCGCCAGTGAAAACTGAAGAGTAAAAATCTTTAAATGCATCTAATTTGGATCTAATGTCACTCAGATTTTGTCCATGGTATGTTAGTATATCCTTTGATGTGTCAGTACCAAAATATTTTCGGCCTGTTATCTTATCAATTTCTTTAAAGGCGAAAGGAGAAGGTTTAATTTTCTCGAGCCTTGACTGAAATGCATTGTTTACATTAATATTGACATTATCCCTAATAATTTTACTTAAGCACTGAATCTTAGAATAAAGTTGAAGATATTCGGGATTTACTCTGTTTAAATGCCGATTATATATTTTTTTAAGTTCTTTTAGCCAGACACTTCGCATATCAATAAGTTGTTTTGTTCTATCGGATATAGAATGAAATTTTTGGTCTTGAGGACAGACTACAACTGAGTGTGATTCAACATTTGATGTTATGATCATATTTAATTGGTTTATATACGAATCTATTTCGATGTTAGATATATTTCTTTCAGCAGGTATGTTCAAAGACAATATATTACAATGGAGACTTAGTCTGAAGGCATCCCAGTTTGTGTTTTTAAAACTCCTGTAGGTGTTTGGAGGTGTTAAAACCGGAAGGAAGTTTTTAAGCATTATTTCTATGACTATTCCGTAGTGATCTGAAACAACTGGAAAAGTTTTACATGTTGGGGTGCTTGAGGAACCTAAGACATTGTTAGAAACGCATATTGTTGATGTTTTAATGAAAAAGTCTAGATACGAGGACGTTCTTGGATATGTTGGACCATCAGAAGGAATTATATCCAGATTCAAGCAGGGACCGTTATAAAACCAATTGTGGAACAGATTTCCATTATTATTACAAACTCTGTCACCCCAGGCAGTGTGACGGGCATTAAAGTCACCTCCAATTAAAGCTGCATCATAACTACCAATTAAACAATAAAGCCTATCAAGTTCGCGGGATAAACTATTACCAGCATTTGATGGTATATATATACTACCAACAATTAAGCGTTGTATTGAACCATTAGAATTCTGGGACGAAATAGATGCCAGACATATTGAAAATTATTACTTTGGAAAGGAACTGAACAGAACTTGTAATTTTTGTTTAAAAGTATTGCCGTTCCTCTCGTGAATCATTACGTATTATATTAAAACCGTCAAAAGTAGGTTTGTGTTTTGAAGATAAACAAGTTTCCGATAAGAAACACATTTGCGGTTTTTTATTTTTTAAGATATCTAACAGAGCTACTCTTTTTGCATTTGAAATTATCGAATTCAAGTTTATCGACATTATTTTTAAATTGAAATTTTCCATCATTATGTTACAATAGAAGCTTCAAAGTTAAGGTAAGAAAACATTTTTTCCTCCTTACTTTGTAATTGTTGGTATGTTGGCCAAAACTGTCTTATTTTGACTAAAAGATCCTTAAATGAGATGTTGAACAGATTTTTAGCTTCATTCAAAAATTCGTTCAGATCACCTTTTTCCTGCCTATTATTAAATACTTGCTTCTGAGAATTCGTATTTCGCATAGAGCTTTTTGCCTTTTCGGCGAAAGAAATATTGGTGTTTGTGAATTTAGAAATTGAATCTTTCACAATAGCTCTGTTTGAATTTGCCTTTTGTCTAGCATTATGGATAGATGTTAGTTTTTTTTTCCCTATATTTTAGGTATGCAGGGCATCCCTGATAACTAGCTGCATGTCCAACCTCACCGCAATTAACACATTTAGCTGGAGGTAATTCCTCATTTTTTGCTCTACGCTCTTTAGATGCTTTAATGCATTCAGCAGAATCGTGGGATTCACCGCAAACCAAACATCTCATATAATAAGCACAACATTCCCAAGAGTGTCCAAACCGCTGACATCTAATGCAGCGAATCACTGCCGTACGATTGATTTTCTTTTCCCAAAAAACCCTTTGACGAAGTAAAAAATTCACACATGTTAAATCCTTAATTGAGTCCCGAACTTCAAGCTGCACGAGAAACATATTTAATTTTAAATTTAATTCTTTGCAACGTGATGTAACAAATGGTGTTATTTTACTAATTTTAATGTTTGGAACCATTTGTTCTAAAGATTTTTTAATTTCATCGATGGGAGTGTCTCCATCAAGACCCTTGAGCATTATAGAAACCTTCTTCGTATCTTTTGGAGAGAAGGAAAATGCACCGATACCTGTATCACGCAATCGATCTATAATTAATTTGTGAACAGTTGAATTATTCACATAAACCTTTGTCTTCCTATACCCCATATTAACAAATTTATGTATTAAATTAGAAATATTACATTCGGCTGCAGCAAGTTTAATAAGATCAGTAAGAAGAGCACAATTGGCGCCAAAAATAAATACAGGCGGACAGAAATTTGAATTGTTTACATTTTTTATAAAAGAGTTATGATCAAGATCGGTTGATTGAAGAGCAGCTTCGCGATGAGTTGAAGTCGTATCATTGTAAATGAGTTGAGTGTTTTTATCTCTGGTTTTTTTGTCATAAATCGAGGGAGGAATGTAATTCTCTGGTGATTCAGCCAAAGGAGCAAATCTGTTGCTCGATAACGACAGGTTTGGTTGCTGCAAGTGAGAGCTAGATGGTGACTCACTGCTATTGGTATAGTGTTTTATTCTTTTTTCAGAGATTGATTGAAAGCTGTTGGCAGAGCGTTTCAGTTTATTTATGACAGTCGACCATTGAGGATAATGCTCCACAGTGCCAACCTCCATAGATTCATCATTTAAATTATTAGTATTTGCTAACATCACTCCGGTTTCGGATTGATGTTCACGGTTCTTAGTTTTTATTGGTGAACCATTTTCACCTCTCTTTGATTTGATAGAGTTCATACTAGAAATGAGTTGCTTACCAGCTTCTTGTGAGTCAAGAGAGTTTATATTAGCTCTTTGATTTAAGAGAGCTACATTTGAAGTGTCAATTAGTTCACGTGTTTCACTTAGTGCAATAGGCAAATCACTATTTATGGGCCCAGCATAAATGCTGGGAATTGTTTTTCTGAATTTTCACTTATTTTTTTAGTTCAAAAGTCACTTTCGTAATATAAATAAAAACGAATTCTGCAAAATTTCTTTTGCGGCTTTTGCCGTCAAAATTGGTACAAAGTTCCAATGCAAGACTTTAGATCACTGAGCACACGTCTGTTCGCATGAAGTAATCGTACACCCCCCAAAACTGTGTAGGTAATAGCTCCAGATTGGCAGTGAAAAAGTTATTGCCAAATTTGATTAAAGCTGCAATCTTAACTGGTAAATCAAAAGGAAAAGTGTGTTTGATACCGCGTATCCCTATGATTCGCACTGATATGCCATTTGAATTCAAAAGATTACAATATCCTGTGCGATTTATCATTTGCGATTTCCATAAATAAAGCCCAAGGACAAACATTTCACATTTGTGATGTCAATTCCGAGGAATCATGTTTTTCACATGGCCAACTTTATGTTCCCTGTGTCAGAGTTGGTACCGCCAACTTTTTATTTATTCATGCTGAAAATGGAAAAACAAAAAATATTGTTTATCCAAATGTTTTAGACTAAGGGTGTATTTATTAACGCAGAAAATCTGCGCTAGTACAATCGCATTTCTTTTCTGATGCATTTGTGAACGCACTCCCAATGCAGAATGTCTGCAGTAAACAAAAAGGTCTGACTTAGTCCGATTTGTATGTAAACAGAGTTCATAAACGTCACAGAAAAATGGCTGCAAACAAAATTTGTTGAACTTGATTTTTGATTTGTTTAACGAAAAAGAAAGGAAAATTATAATTGGCACAAATATCGTGCAAAGAAAAAATAAAATTTAAATTATAACGAAATAATTTTTAAGCGTAAAAAATTATCGCATATTGCCAAAAAATGCATTCTTCATGAACGTGATTTCAGTGTATCCTGGCGATATACTCCGTAGGATGTCGAGGTCCACATTCAATGTAAGCTTCTTTGTGATTATTATACAATATACAAAATTTAAATGTTAATTTCCATAGTTTGTTGAAGACGAGTTGAAAATATTGTGGAAAACAAAACAAACTGGTCGACCGAAAGTGGAGTTAAAATTGGCTTTGTCTCTTACCTTGTGGAAATTAGCTAATGGTTCCTGTTTCAGAGAACTTTCGAATCTCTTTAATGTTTGGGCAAGGGACAGCATTTAGTTATTTTGTGCAAGTAATTAAACTTTTGTTTCAATTGAGAAACAAGTTTATAAAATGACCTTCAAATACACTCGCACGCAAAAAAACCATGGAAAGTTTTCAGAGCTTGCGAAGGATCCAATTCCTTTTGTCGTCGGTTGTGTAGATGGGAGTCACATACCCATTCCCTCTCCTTCAGACGACAAAGTAAGCTACTATAGTAAAAATGGAGTTTGTTCGAGCAATCTCCAGGTAAAAGTTTTTGTTTATTTATTTGAAATTTCTTAAATTAATCTTAAAATACCTAAATTTTTAAAGGCAATTTGTGATAGCAACCAAAAATGTATCGATGTTTTTTTTTGGGTTTCCTGGAACTTGTCATGATGCTAATGTTTGGGAAAGCAGTCCAATCGGAAAAAAATTAAGAGCTAACTCCAAGGATGTTGTAGACGAAGGATACATTTTAGGCGATTCAGCGTACCCATTAAAAACATACCCTCTTGTCCCGTACCGTTCTATGGAAAGAAAATTTAACTTCATTCATAGTTCCACCAGGGTCTATATTGAACAGGCGTTTGGCAGATTGAAAAAAAAATTAAGAATCTTTAAATACGTCTCAAAAAATTGCAATATTTAAAATATACTGTTATGGCTTGCATCGTTTTACACAATATTATTATCGATAAAGACGGACTCGTAGAAGAAGTTTTTGAAACTTTGAACTGAGAAACTGATGAGACCGAGCAACATGACCATAATCAAAACAATCCGTCCACTAACGAAGAAGCAAAGCAGAAGCGAAATCAAATTGCTTTGCTGTTTTCTTCATAAATATTTATTTTAATAAAACAATACAATTTAACTAAAAATTGTACTTCTTTACATCAACGATAACAAATAACAAGCAAAAACAAAACAGAACTAAAAATAGTTTAACAAAATTAAAAAGTAGTAATATTAAATTAGATAAATAGGTTTTTTCACTTAGAAAGATTCATTAAAGATTCCTGGAGACTTTTTATAAGCTCCAACCGGCGTTTATCGATTTCAATTTTTTCTCTCTCGATGGTAACGAGCTCCTGGTGCTTCAAATCGTCTTTGTCTGATTCCTTCTTCAAAAACGCAAGAAGTTCGTCTTCATTTTTGCGTTTGGGCTTCGTTTCAGAAATTATTTCGTCATCCAATTCTGCTTCTTCTACAACAGATGACAACGTATTGCTCTCCGTTGGAAATGCTGATGTAGAACAAGGCAGTTGTTGTGGCGGAGACACGCTATGTCTTCCACGTTGCTTCACGCCCTGATTTCTTGTTTCTCTTCTTGATTCGTTTATAGGTAGTCATCATGTTCTCAAATTTTTTTTGCATCATCGACTCTAATATCGAAAAATGGATCGATTTCTTTTATTCCAGATAGAAGCGTCCTCCACAATGTACTTTTTTTCTTCTTTCCAGCATTGAATTCCATCTCCATGCTTATTCGTTTAGTAACTAAAAGTTTAATGTGGTTAGTTGTCCACACAATACTTTCATCATCCCTTTAAAAACAATAATTTAAATTATTTTTATATAAAAATTAACAAAATATTTGCCATTACTTATATTGTTTACTTGTCAGCCGGTTCGTCCTTCTTGTTATTGTACAAATTATTTTATATTCTTCCCGCTCTTTCTGCAGCCAAACAAATTCAGCTGCACAATCTGCACAACGCTGACGACAGTCTGACGTTTATGAACGGTAGGTACTGCAGTTCGACTAGGTTAGATCTATCGAAGATTTGTTTTATGTTTGCAGATAACGCAGTTCTTAGTTAGGCTGAAGTTTATGAATACACCCTAACCCATAGTAAGAGTACCCAATTCTTTTTTATTTTTTAGTTTTAATTCTTTGCTGTTAAAAATAATATTAAAACTACTTCATTTGGACTTTTAAATAGCTAGCAATTTAAAATATTTTGTATTATTATGCCTTATAAGTAGAGAAGCACGTACCGGGCCGCTAGTTTAATATAAAATATGTAAATCGCTTGAAAATGGAAGTGTGAAGAAATTCTGCCACATGTAATTTGTGAAAGCCACACCATAGTTTCTTCCCAATTTAAGTTTGTTTTTAATTTTGAGAGAAAATATGTGCATTGATACACCTTTATGGAATTTGTTTTCTACGAGTAGGCACAAAGCAGACTGAAAATGGTAGTAACACTAGACCCCCGAAAATTGCGTCGGAAGAAAATTCGAAAAAAAGGCCGGCAAAATTCTTCAAAAGGAGAAAAGATCTAATTTTTCTGGTAAACTTTTGCATTTTATTGACGTTTTAACATAATTTCTAATATTTCTGCATAAAATGCACCAAAACCTCACTAAACTATTTTATTTTAGATTTCAAGTAATGCGTGTTTAGAAAACTTTTGAAATATGGGAATGCTTTCAGGTTTTAAGATTCGTCAAAATGAAATAGTTAGACAATATTTTGATGTTCAAATGGTAGACATGTGCATTCAAGAGGACACAAGCGTCCACAGGTTTTTCTTAAAACCAACCTCTGTATATCAACTCTTACTCTCACCTCCACGTGGTGAACAACGGGTGCCTAGTACCTCAACTGGAGATTGGGTTCCAACCCCAGTGAAAAGTTGTTGGGGGCAGCAAACGAGAGAGGTGGGGAGAGGTGTTTCCACTAAGGCACCTCTCCTTATCCAGACGGCAGCGGAGGAATTCACGAGATGGAATCAACGGTGGCGTCTACAGTTCCAGTAAGGTTGAACTACTTAGTGAACACCTTATAGGGCTTCTTCGACATATTTGGAGCCCAGGCCTGTAAGGAGCAGTTTATTCGGCTCCCCTTCCTTGAAGTTATACTAAGGATCTGGCCCTCCAGGTTGGGGGTTGTGCCGTTATGGTGACTTCCTGGCCACGTAAAAACATCATAGTTTCGAAGCACCAACAAGCCTCGGATACGGACGGATTCACTGTTGACAACCCACGCAAACGAAATAAGGACAACGAACTTTGGATATGTACGTGGAATGTTAGGTCCCTTAACAGACCACGTGCAGCCGAATAATTAGCGGAAGCCCTAAACTGCTGCAAGGCAGATATTACAGCCATCCAAGAAGTGCGATGGGATGGACCGGGCAAAGGCAAACTAAAAGACTGCGATATCTACTACGGAGAACAAAGACAGCGTCTATTTGGGTGTGGATTTTTTGTTGGAACTAGGCTCAGGCAAAAAGTCTTGAGTTTCAACAGTGTGAGCGAGCGCATCACGACAATCCGCATCAAGGCTAAATTCGCCAACATAAGCCTAATATGCGCGCATGCCCCAACAGAGGAGAAAGATGAAGACACCAAAGACATATTCTTCGAGCTCTTGGACAAGACATACTAGCAGTGCCGTGAATTCTTGCCAAGCTAGGAAGAGAAGACATCTTTGGTGGCATAATCGGGAGATACAGCCTGCACGACACCACCTCCGACAATGGATTCAGGCTGATCGATTTCGCTGCGGGGCGAGACGTTCTGGTAGCTAGTACGCAGTTAACACATCTTAATATCCACAAGGGGACATGGAAATCTCCTGATCAATCAACCGTCAACCAGATTGACCACATTGCGATCGAAGCACGACACTTCTAAAGTTTGCAGGACATCCGAACATTCCGAGAGGCCAACATTGACTCGGACCACTACCTCGTTGTAGCCAAGGTACGGCTACGGATATCCCAATCCAAACCAAAACAAGGAAGTACTGTGAGAAGATTCTACGTTAGACGGCTACAATCGCAAGAGACTGCCATGTCCTTTTCCGATCGAGTCTCTAATAACCTCTTAAGGAGTCCTATGCTTCCTGCATTAAGCATTGAAAACCAGTGGCAACATTGCCTTGCAGCCATCAGAGATGCCGCCTCTGAAGTGCTAGGTTTGACAGGGCCACAACAGCAAAACCCCTGGTTTGACGACGAATGCCGGCAAGCGAACGCAGCGAAACAACATACACAGAAAACGGCGCTGTACAGAAGGACCAGAGATGCTCGCGAGCTCTACGAGCAGAAGAGGAGAGGGGAACACCGGCTTCTACGATGGAAAAAAAGAAAGCACGAAAAGCGCGGGATAGTAGAGATAGAGGGATGTCACAACAGGAATGAGGTTCGTAAATTTTACCAAAAGGTAAAAAAACCTCTCAAAGGAATCAGCCACGAACCGAAGCCTTTCAAGACGATCAGGGGAACATCGTAGTAGAACCGCAGTCTATGCTGAGAATATGGAAAGATCACTTCTCCAAATTATGTAACGGCGATGACGAACCGATAAACAATTCCGCCTACCCGACCTTGACGAAGTGAAGATAGCTATATCTAAACTTAAGTCAAACATAGCTGCTGGAGCTGACGGCATCGCTGCCAAACTATTCAAAGCAACTTATCTGCAAAATATGGTCGGAAGAAAACATGCCCGATGAGTGGAATCTCAGCATAGTGTGCCCGATACGTAAGAAAGGAGACCCTCTAAACAGCGCCATATTATGTGAACGTCTAAAGCCGTTCGTCAACAACCTGATAGGTGCTTATCAGTGTTGCTTCAGACCAGGAAAGTCCACTTTAGACTAAATATTCACACTACGGCAGATTTTGGAAAAAACCCAGGAGCTTCAAATCGATACCCACCATCTCTTTATCGATTTTAAAGCCGCGTATGACAGCATCTATAGGGAAGAGCTCTACCGAGCAATGTCTAGTTTTGGCATCCGTGTCAAACTTATCGGTTTGTGCAGAATGCGATGGAGAATGCACGCTGCTCTATCAAGGTCGGAAAAGATCTTACCGATGCATTTCATGTCAAAAAAAGTTTTAGACAAAGCGATGCACTGTCATGTGACTTTTTAAATATCAACCGTCAACACTAGAGGCACAATCTTCCAAAGGTCCATCCAATTACTCGGATACGCAGATGATATTGACATAATTGTGGAGCGTTTTTTGAGCATTGCGATGGAAGCGAAGAAGATGGGTTTAGTGGTCAATGAGGGCAAGACCAAGTATATGCTGTCATCAAAAAAGGACACTGAACGAAGACGTCTTGGACAAAACGTCACCATGGACAGCTAGGCACCGCTGTTAATGCAGACAAAGACACCAGCGCTGGAATCAAACGAATAATAGCTCTTGCAAATCGCTGCTTCTTTGGACTTAGAAGGCAATTGAGAAGTAAAGTCCTCTCTCGAACATGTAAAATCACCATCTATAAGACACTCATCATCACGGTTCTCATTTATAGCGCTGAGGCCTGGACCTTGTCAAAGAAAGATGAGAGCGTCTTATGATGCTTTGAGAGAAAAATTCTTAGGGTGATTTTTGGTCCCGTACGCATAGATGGAGAATGGAGGAGAAAATATAACGACGAACTGTACGTGCTGTACAGCAACACTGACATAGTTTGCAGAATTAAAGTCCAACGGCTTAGATGGCTAGGTCATGTAGAGCGGATGGACATCAAAGCTCCAGCCCGGAAGGTCTTCGAATCCAATCCCGAGGGACTGCGCAGTAGAGGAAGACCGCGACTCAGGTGACGTAAACCAGGTGGGAGAAGACGTCTTTAGAAAATGTTTAAAATATTGGAATGCTTTTAGATTTTAAGATTCGTCAAAATTAAATAGTTAGACAATATTTTGCTGCACAACAGTCAATTGCCACTTCAGCCCTTTTAATGTAAGGTTTAATAATACACATGAATTTATTTAAATTTTGTCTGCCTAAAAACTCGTTCTTATGTAAAAAGATCAAGCCCTCCCTGGCATGGCATTCTTGCTCCCTGTGGTCCATTTGTCCGATTGACAATATCCTGTTTCTTTTTAATCAAAACCAATTCAAAGTTACTTAAAGGCTGAGACTAGACTGTGAAGCTTTTTCTACTTAGCTTTCAATGTCAAAATAGCCATTGATTTAGAAATAAATCACCCTGCATAAATATTTGAGTCACAACTTTATATCATATTTTCAGCATATTTTTTTGTGATTTTGTGAAGAGTCAGAAAGTAAAACATCAAAATTAGATAAATAACTCGTTACTATAAAAACCTTTTCGTATAATAAAACCAGAAAATAGGTTAACTTTTCTAGAAATATATGACCCATTTGTTTCATTCAGTTTTGATATTTTGTATGATCCACTTATGTTGTTGCCAAAAAAAATACCATTCGCTTAGAATTGTATTTTTCTATCTCAGCATTTTATTCTCATTATTTGGATGTAGCCAAAAATATACTTACATTTCACCTTTGTAACTTTTTTTTATGAGTATAGGTTATTTTGAAAACCCTTGAGTTTAAAACATGTTAAAAAGTATTTTTGCATATGAAATTTCGTTTTACATTTATTGTATGTAAAAATCCAATTTAAATTATATAAAAATGTTAACATTTTGTGCAATTTATATTTCACACAAAAGAAATACAAAAATATTCACATTTATTTCAAAATTTCAATAATAGAAAAAGAAACCATTTCCTCGTCCTTTTTGCATATAAAAGTACTATAGTAGGTTATTATTATATAAAAGTAGCAGAGTGGGTGGCACACTTCTAAAATGGTTCATTTGGAAAAATGTTATCGAATTGAAAACAAAAAATATAAAAAACTGAATTCCATTCAAAAACCTCAATGGCCAGTGTTTTTTTTTTAATCCAGTCAAGTGGCCAATTCAAACAGTTTTCATATTTTGCACACAATGTTCTGTTCCATGCGGCCTAGAGGAGGGAGGTATATCTATAAAATTATATTCTGATATTCTGTTTTTATGTTAAATAATGTAAATTCATATATAACTGCGTTTATACCTGTGTTTGGTCATTTAAAAACATAACTCACTCCTTCATAAATTGTTCGTTCGCCCTCCTCCACATGCTCCCAATACGGCCTCGAAATTCAAATTCAAGTCCTTACAAAAGTTATTAAAAAAAATTAAAAATAAAACAAAATGTGAAAAAAAAGTTTTTAAAATACAAAATCCAAGAACGGTTATTCCAACAACTCACAATTCAACAGAAAATTGGTTTCACTTGAAATAATATTTTTATTTTTTTTCGATTCAATTTTTAAGCACTGTTTTTATTTTTGACGTAGGTATGTAGGTAGGTACTTTTATCCAAACTGACCAACGTATTTTCCGCTTTCATAAATAAAACGAAATTGTAAAATTGAAGCGCTGCCCTCTTAACGAGTAGCCGCACAGGGCTGAATTGTTCGTAAGACCGGATTAGTGGGAAATTTGGGGCCGGCCCAGAAAAGAATACGAGGGCTGTCATAACAAATTTTGAGAGATCAAATCTTATTTTGCAAATTTAGATGGAAATAAACAGGTTAAGGAAAGGAAACCGTCTTGTAGCTTTTTGTCTATGGAGTAGATTGAGCGTTCCCTTGGCTGTAAAAGACAGAATGCGGTAAGGCATTCCACATTCGCGTAGTACGGCTAAAGAATGAATCTTTGTACTTGACATAACGACCGAAATTGGGCCCGAAGGTTTACTGATGAGCATTCCTAGAAGCGCGAGTATTGCATTTGAACTGTTTTAAGGGAAGAAATTCAGCTGGCTATTTCTTTTATGCATAAACTATTTAAATAACAGTAAAAGAGGGTGACACAAGAAACTTTATGACTTAATGATGATCACGATATGATCTTTAACGTGCGTCGCTTGAAGTTAATTATCCAATGATGATATCATCACCAATCAATCTAAATGCTCTACGTTCAATACTGTCCAAGAGGCTTATGTAAGTTGCCCAGATATGGGAGTTATACTTAGGATGTATATAAGCCTTGTAGATAACAGACAGATCAGAGGGGAAGAAACGTATCTTGCATTAGAAACCCTCAACATTTTGCGTCATTTTTTGCGACATCGCGAATGTGATCGTTCCACAAGAGTTGGTTGGTGGTACACATACCAAGAATATCGATATGTCCAGTCTCCTTGATGCAAGTACCATCCATGGATAATGGCAACAGAGGCTTATCACGCTTTAAAGACGACAGCATTGGGTTTTCGAAGCATTAAATTCCACGCAGTTTTTATTCCCCATTGTACAATGCTGTTTGGTCGGAATTAAATGAGCTTGTAAAATTTTGTCGTTCCAGTTCCACATCCAAAGAAGAGGTATTTGAATCTGAAAACGAATATGAAAAGCTAAGAGTATTATCGTCATTAATAAAAATGAGAAAGAGTGTTGGAGATAGAATAGAGCCCTGGGGCACACCAGAATTTATTTTGTGGTTTTCAGACTCCGAAAGATAATTACTAATCCAACGAAGAAGGGATTCATTAAAGTCGAAAGCACGCATTTTCGATAAGACAGCCCAAACCTTAAATGCTTTTGAAATGTCAAGTGATATACCTAATTTCTTTCTCCAAAGCGATGTAAAGATTTGTTCCACTATTTGGTGAGATAAACCATGAGATCGTCAGTGGACCTATTGCTGCGAAAGCCGTATTGTAGGTCATTGAGAAGCTGTCGCTCTTTAGGCTGATAAATAATCAGCATTTCCATGACCTTCGCAAGAAGGCACGTAAGTGCAATAGGTCGGTAATTAGAGAGAGAAGACAAATGCTGTTTTCCATTCAATCGGAAAGAGACCTTTAGAACAATTGCACTGATACCAACCGGAGCAGTGGATTAATGTATATAAGATCTTTTAGGACTCTCGCTACAGTACGAGTGCCAACAAAGATTGACCCAATAGAATATTTAACGAGGGACTCCTCATGTTTTTTATTAATTACCAAACATTTTAACTACTTTCCGAGCAATATTTTCTTCCGTTATTTTTGGACCTTCTGACTTGCTTGAATTTATTCCGGTTTTCATTAGTTGGATTGGCTTTAGTTGGACCACCTACCATCTTTACAGCTCGAATCAAACCATGCGTTTTCTTGAGATTTGATGCTTTTAACGATCCTGAAGTGATTATTGAGACCGTCCTATTTGACTTTCGTGTTGGCAAGCGGTTCTCTTAGGAGTTCTTTTTTTAATTGGAGGGTTTTGACACGAGAAATTTGGTGATATAACACAGTGGTCAGATGCGCCTAGAAGAAATAGAACACTAATAGTCAGAATCAGAGGTAAAAAACAAGTTAAGAGTGTTTTCTGCTCGACCTACCACGTCCGATATTCGAGTGGACTCATGGACCACCCGAGTTAAGTGGTTCAATTCAGCGAAGATATCAGCACATACTCAGTGCGAAGATTACTTACTTACTTACTTACTTACTTAAGGTGGCGCTACAGTCCGGGGCGGACCTGGGCCTCAACCAACAAGCGTCTCCAGCCAGCTCGGTCCCTAGCTAGCTGTCTCCAGTTTCACACGCCAAGTTGGTTGAGGTCCTCTCCCAACTGCGTGCGCCACCTGAGTCGCGGTCTTCCTCTACTGCGCCGTCCCTCGGGATTGGATTCGAAGACCTTCCGGGCTGGAGCGTTGATGTCCATTCGCTCTACATGACCTAGCCATCCAAGCCGTTGGACTTTAATTCTGCTAACTAGGTCAGTGTTGCTGTACAGCCCGTACAGTTCGTCGTTATATCTTCTCCTCCTCGTTGTCTGTATTGATAGCGGTGCCTAAGTAGACAAAGTCCTTAACCACCTCAAAGTTATAGCTGTCCGTGGTGACGTTTTGTCCAAGACGTCGTCGTTCAGTGTCCTTTTTTGATGACAGCATATACTTGGTCTTGCCCTCATTGACCACTAAACCCATCTTCTTCGCTTCCGTCGCAATACTCAAAAACGCTCCACTGACATCACGCTTTGATCTTCAAACTATGTCAATGTTATCTGCGTATCCGAGTAATTGGATGGACCTTTTGAAGATTGTGCCTCTAGTGTTGACGGTTGAGTTTTGCACAGTTCTTTCCAGAACGATGTTGAAGAAGTCGCATGACAGTGCATCGCCTTGTCTAAAACCTTTTTTGACATCAAATGCATCGGTAAGATCTTTTCCGACCTTGATAGAGCAGCGTGCATTCTCCATCGTCATTCTGCACAAACGGATAAGTTTGACAGGGATGCCAAAACTAGACATTGCTCGGTAAAGCTCTTCCCTATAGATGCTTTCATACGCGGCTTTAAAATCGATAAAGGGATGGTGGGTATCGATTTGAAGTTCCTGGGTTTTTCCAAGACCCGCCGGCGCCGTAGTGTGAATATTTAGTCGATAGTGGACTTTTCTGGTCTGAAGGCAAACTGATAAGGAGCTATCAGGTTGTTGTCGAACGGCTTCAGACGTTCACATAATACGGCAGAGAGGATCTTATACGCAATGTTAGGGAGACTGATGCCTCTGTAGTTGGCGCAGTTTAGAGGGTCTCCTTTCTTATGTATCGGGCACACTATGCTGAGATTCCACTCATCGGGCATGCTTTCTTCCGACCATATTTTGCAGATGAGTTGGTGCATGCTCCGTACCGCCTGCTGCTTTGAATAGTTCGGCAGCGATGCCGTCAGCTCCAGCAGCTTTGTTTGACTTAAGTTTAGATATAGCTATCTTCACTTCGTCAAGGTCGGGTAGGCGGAATTGTTGATCTGCGTCGCTGAGGTTGAGTGGTTCTATCTCCCTTACAGCGGAATTCGGTTCTTCATCGCCGTTATATAATTTGGAGAAGTGGCCTTTCCATATTCTCAGCATGGACTGCGGTTCTATTACGATGTTCCCCTGATCGTCTTTACAGGCTCAGGTTCGTGGCTGGTACCCTTGGGAGGTTTTTTTTACCTTTTGGTGAAATTTACGAACCTCATTTCTGTTGTGACATCCCTCTTTCTCCTCGATAGCGCGCTTCTCATGCTCTCTTTTTTTCTGTCTAAGAAGCCGGTGTTCCTCTCTCCTCTTCTGCTCGTAGAGCTCGCGAGCAGCTCTAGTCCTTTTGTGCAGCGCCGTTTTGTATGCCTCTTGTTTCGCTGCGTGCGCTTGCCGGCATTCGTCGTCAAACCAGGGGTTTCGCTGTTGTGGCCTTGTGAAACCTAGCACTTCAGAGGCGTCATTTCTGATGGCTGCAAGGAAATGTTGATCCTGGTTTTCAATGCTTAATGCAGGAAGCATAGGATTCCTTAAGAGGTTACTAGAGACTCGATCGTAAAAGGCCATGGCAGTCTCTTGCGATTGTAGCCGTCTCACGTCGAATCTTCTCACAGTTTATCCTTGTTTTGGCTTGGATCGGGATATTCGTAGCCGTACCTTGGCTTCAACGAGGTAGTGGTCCGAGTCAATGTTGGCCTCTCGGAATGTTCGGATATCCTGGATACTGGAGAAGTGTCGTGTGTCGATCGCAATGTGGTCAATCTGGTTGACGGTTGATTGATCAGGAGATTTCCATGTCCCCTTGTGGATATTGAGATGCGTGAACTGCGTACTAGCTACCAGAACGTCTCGCCCCGCAGCGAAATCGACCAGCCTGAATCCGTTGTTGGAGGTAGTGTCGTGCAGGCTGTATCTCCCGATTATCCCACACAAAGATGTCTTCTCTTCCTAGCTTGGCATTAAAATCTCCTAAGACAATTTTAATGTCATAGCCAGGGCTCATATGTCTTGTCCAAGAGCTCGAAGAATATGTTTTTGGTGTCTTCATCTTTCTTCTCTGTTGGGGCATGCGCGCATATTAGGCTTATGTTGGCGAATTTAGCCTTGATGCGGATTGTCGTGATGCGCTGGCTCACACTGTTGAAACTCAAGACTTTTTGCCTGAGGCTAGTTCCAACAACAAATCCACACCCAAATAGACGCTGTCTTTGTTCTCGGTAGCAGTCGCCGTAGTAGATATCGCAGTCTTTTAGTTTGCGTTTGCCAGGTCCATCCCATCGCACTTCTTGGATGGCTGTAATATCTGCCTTGTAGCAGTTTAGGGCTTCCGCTAATTGTTCGGCTGCACGTGGTCACGACGGCACAACCCCCAACCTGGAGGGCCAGATCCTTAGTATAACTCCAAGGAAGGGGAGCCCGATAAACCGCTTCTTACAGGCCTGGGCTCCGAATATGTCGAAGAAGACCTATAAGGTGTTCACTAAGTAATTCAACCTTACTGGAACTGTAGACGCCACCGTTGATTGTATCTCGAGAATTCGTCCGCTGCCGCCTGGATAAGGAGAGATGCCTTAGTGGAAACACCTCTCCCCCCCTCTCTCGTTTGCTGCCCCCAACAACTTTCCACTGGGGTTGGAACCCAATCTCCAGTTGAGGTACTAGGCACCCGATGTTCACCGCGGGGAGGTGAGAGCAGGAGTTGATAGACAGAGGTGGGTTTTGAGAAAAACCTGTGGACGCTTGTGTCCTCTTGAATGCACATGTCTACCATTTGAACATCAGATAGAACGAACAAATTCTTTGCACGGAATCAGACAAGGCATCAAATTCACGAGAAGTTGACACTCTGTCTATAGATTAAGGCTTCGATAAAGGAAGTAATAGTGAACGATTTGCTTGTGATTTGCACATCAATTACAAAAAAAAAATTGGTGAAGAGACCATTTTGGGACAAAAACTGATAAGCAACATCGTTCCTAATTAAAGAATAGTGGCCCTAAACTATACCTATTCATTGGGATTGGAATCCTCACCTACAGCGGTTTCACTCAATGACAAAATAGGGTAAGGGCACTTTCCACTTGTGCGTGCCACTTGATTCGCGGTCTTCCTCTACTGCGCTTCCTGTGGGGGTGGATTCAAGGACTTTCCGGGCCAGAGCATTGGTTTCCATGCACTCTACGTGACCCAGCCATCTTAGTCGTTGAACATTTACCCTTCTGGCTTAAACTACATCGCTGTACAGTCCGTACAGCTCGTCGTTCCATCTTCTCTTCATCAGCATATGCTAGTAATTGGAAAGACTTTTGAAAGATAGTGCCTCTAGTGTTGACATGTGAGCTCTGAACTATTCTTTAGAGTAAGATGTTAAAAAAATCGCATAATTGTGCATCACCTTGTTTAAAACCTTTTTTGACAAGTTGTTTCGTTTTATGGAGCAGCGTGAATTCTCCATGGTCGTCCTGCACAATCGGACGAGTCTGACAGGGATGCCAAAACAATACATGGCTTTATACAGCTCGTCCCTGTAGATAATATCATATGCTGCCTTGAAATCGATGAAAAGATGGTGTGTGTCAATTTGGTGTTCTTGGGTTTTTTCCAGGATCTGCCGTAATGTGAATGTTTGATCGACTGTGGACTTTCCTGGTCTAAGACTACACTGATAAGGTCCTATCAGGTTGTTGACGATGGGCTTTAGACGTTCACATATTACGGCAGAGAAGACTTTTTTAAGCGATGTTAAGTAGACTGATTCCTCTATAGTTGGTGCAGTTTAGAGGGTCTCCCTTTTTCAGGATTCAAAAAATAGCTGGCCTGTTCAAAACAGGCTCTTAGCCCATGAATATTCCTCAATGACCAAATGCGGTAGTAAACGGTAATGTGAGAACTGCCAGATTCATAAATTGACAGATGTTAATGAAAAATAAAGAAGCTTAACCAACAAAAGGATTCTTATCTATGAAGTCGATTCCTGCAGCGGCGCCTGAAAATCTCCCAACTACCAAATGCGGTTCTGAAGATAAAGGATGCTTGGTGTGGCTTGCGTTTATATATACACTTTTTTCTGTGAATGCGAAGTGAGTTGAAAGTTAATAAGTATATTTTATTATTTATTTTTTATTTTTGTAATTTAAACTCAAGTCTTTGCCACCCAAACACACGCACAGTAGGTTTATATTTTCCTTGTGAGTGGTTGGAAAAAATTGAAAAACTACAAAAAATAAACTAGACCACGTATAGGTTGGTTGGTATAGGACCTCGTATATATGTATGTTTTTTTTTTTTATAAGGACCTCCAACCACTCTGCGGTTTATTACAAAGTGACCACTTCATGGAAAAAACTGAAGGAAGAAACGCTTCACCTTTTAATGGGGAGAAAATATTATACTGCTATGGAGATTTCTTCTTTTATTGCTGTTTTTCTTTTTGTTGCTCTAGGTGAAGTAAATAACTGGCGCGCACCCCTCGTTTAAGGACTAATTGATATTAATTAAGACTGGGTTTTTCTTTCTTTCTTTTTTTCTTCTGGAATTCTGTTGGAGGGTTGGATTCGCTTGGAGTTTAAAAAGAAAGAAAAAAGTTAAGGGAGAAGTTTTATTTTTTTCTCTAGGCAAAACGAGCCAAGAATAAGAGTGGTAAGCTTGTGATTCTGCGGTGCGGGTTATTTAGACCAGCTAAAAGAGGTTTATTTTCAGTAAATGAGGGGGAATTTGTATCTGGGATGAAATTTCTAGGATTCTTTTTTTATTTTAAACTTTAAATGTTTTTATAATTACTTTTAATTGTCTTGTGTGGAAGTAATAAAATGCATGAATGAACTGTTAGTGTTTGACCTATGGTACCATTGGGTAGTGGTAATTTGACTTCATGCTATGTGGGCGTTTTCTTGCATTGATTATGAAAATGACCATCACATCACAGTATCTGAAGATTATTTTTAAGACGTTTAGCAACGTTATTACTTTGGGCAATTGCATGGATTTGAAATATTTGGTTTCAACTAGATATTGCCACTATATAAACAAGAACGCAAGGGTTTATGGCTTTGAAACCCCAACAATAATTCGAATAAACAAATGTTAATTTGCATAAGTACAAATAAAACAAAGAAAAACGAAAAAACAAATAAGGGGATCTGGTACAGAATTTTTGTAACCACAATGAAGTATTGCACAAAAGCAAAACTATTGATCTTTAAAGATTTTAAACCAATAGCTTTCAATCTATTAAGTCTTCTGTGCTGACTACACAGAATTTATGTGTTTTTGATCGATAAATGTTATAATAATAGAACATAATGGCAACAAGTGTTTTCTAAAATATGCTTTTTTCAATCTTGCAAATACTTTTTTTTTTGAGTTTTGACAGCTGTCACTGGATTTATGTATGACTGTCAATTTAACACTACATTTTTTGAAATTTAAAAGACTGAGTGTGCAGCTAATAGTAGATTTTAAGTTGCAAATTAGTTGTGGGAAAAGCATATGTAGCTAGAAGATTTTTAAAAAAGTGGTATGTATGTTAATATCAAGTTAGCACTACACTTTTTGATTATGTTAAAACTAAGTATCCAATTCGTTGGCAATTGTTTGTTGTAAATTAGTTGTGGAAAGAAAAAAATTCCAAATTGTTTTTTTAATTTGAATTTTTTTAAAAAAAAGGGGGGATTGTAGTTCCAATATGACACCGTGAGACCAGGCATAAAACAAACTAACACTACTTTTTAACAAATCTATCTCATCAAGTACTTTTTTAGAGGAATGGAAAATTTCATTCATTAATCCGATTTATAAAAGTGGTGCTAAGGAATTAATCAAAAATGATAGGCACATTTCGAAGCTATCGGCTATTCCAAAGCTTCTAGAAAAAAACATAACTGGATAGTTCTATTTTTCTTAAAAAGAGTTACTGTCGCTTAGTTAACATGGTTTTGTCAAGGGCCCTTCAACAGCTACAAACCTATGTTTCTTTACGAGTTATTGCTTAACCCAAATGGAGAAAGGTTATCAAGTTGATGTACTCTACACAGATTTCGTTAAAGCATTCGCCCGAGTTCACCACGGTTTACTTATTCAAAAACTAATGAAGATGGGTTGCAATAGCTCATTTCTAAGTTGGTTGCAATCTTTCAATAATAGAAAGCAGATTGTGGAAATAAATAGGTACTACTCAAGTCCCATTGATGTTGATTTAGGTCTTCCCCAAGGTAGTCATTTGGGCCCATTGCTTTTCCCCTTATTTATAAATGATTTACCTTCAGTTTTAAAGAACGCTATTTGTCTAATGTTTGCTGACGATGTCAAAATTTATTATGCCATCCATACAATTTAAGATTGCAGAAAACTTCAGATGGAATTTGATTTGCTACTTGATTGGTGGAGATACAATCACCTTCAATTAAATTTCTCCAAATGTAAAGTTTTCAGTGCGACTCGATCACTAAACGTAATTAATTTTTTGTACAAATTTGGAAATGATCCTCTTTTAAGAGTTGATTTGATAAAAGATTTGGGTGTACTTCTTTACGCTAAATTAGATTTTCGTGCCCATACTGACTTATAATGCTTCGATTCCTTAAACGAAATGCATCTGATTTCAAAGATGTCTATACACTTAAAACGTTGTTCAACTAATTAGTGCCCATTCTATGCGAATGGAATACTTAGAATTGAGCAAATTCAAAAAAGATTCACGCGATTTGCTTTACAAAACTTAAATTGGTCTGGTGAAATGCCAAATTATCCCTCCAGGTGTGCCCTGATTGGTACAAAAACGCTTGAAGTCAGAAGCAACGCTCAAAGCATAATTTTTATTAAAGATATTGTTTCAAATCGATTTAATTCTATTGAATTACTAAATCTTATATACTTCTATGTCTCAGAAAGAATACTGAGGAACAGATGTGTACTTTTCCATGCTTCTACTCACAGAACTAATTATGAAACATAATTTGCTTAATTATTAAATGTAATCAGCAGATGGAAAATCCATTGATGAAACAAATAAATAAATAAATAAATATATTCGAAAATATAACAATGCAATTAATTGTAGCTTTTTTGTTTAAAATTGGTTGGGGAAAAAAATCCGAAACTTTTGTTTGCTTTCATTTTTTGTTTAAATGTGTTCCAAAGATATTAAGTCCGAATAACATTTTATATATGCTGGCGCCCCTTTTCCGAAATTCAAAATTCCAAAACTTGTTTCCAATTGTTCCTGTGCCCTTTTAAATTGTTATAGTGATTCGTTTCTTAAAATTGATTTTTAGTATAAAAAATTTACAAATTTACGATATTGGAAAAGGGGAGCGGGGAAGGGAAATCTAAAACTTGTTCCCTATCCAAAATCACTCAAATCAGATTGTTCCAAAGATTAGTTAAACAATATTCAAAAAAGAAGATATAAAGCCCAAAAAACACTTTAAGTTGAAAAATCCTCTTATCCTAGTTTTGGTCCCCTTTTCCGAAATTCAAAATTCCTCTCCTGAATATTGAGATAAAATTTGACAAGTGGCAACCCTGAGCTACAATGAACTGTATACTCAATTTTTTAACTTTCGAAAAATGTAGTGCTAACTTGACAGTCGTGATTTATCTTGTGTTTGGTTTGCCATTTCATAATGATTAAACAACCTCCTGACGGTTGGCGTAACACTTCAATAAAATCAATTTGATGAAGATGAAGATAAACAAATCCCTATCCCATTAAAAGTTTCTAGGGACGTGGTAGTTCAATTAGTTGGCAATTTTTATTCGTTGGGGTTATTAAAAATTAATCACGTAAAAAATGGTAATATATTTCTCGATCTTAAATTTGTATTCTTTGAAACAGACTTTCCTTTAGTAAAAATCAAATGCATCACAAAGCTATTCTACTCATATTTAAACTTTATAATTTTCAACCTATGAGTAAGAATAACACGTCAACTTCAAATTACAAGGAGACAAACTTCATGTCCCAAATTAATTATTATATTTCCATAACTGCTGGACTTGCTATAGCAGATAGAACTTTATGGATTAGATGTATAATATCTTCAAATCATTTATTTGGTTTGGAAGAGAGCTTCATTTTAATGTCCTTGGTTCAATAAAAAAGGCTTAAGAATTTTGAGAGTTTTAAAAACCCTTAAAGAGATCTAAAGTACCAGGTAAAGCCAAAGATAACTTTCGTTTTCAACAACTGAGAAGGGAATTCGATTGCTCAAGTAGATTTTTTAATTGACAACATATAAGTTTGGTTAAGAGAAATATAAAATACTAGCTTTTACCCGCGACTTCGTCCGCATTAGATACTATTTTTTAAATATATTTTCTCCTTGACAATGAAATAATGATATTAAATCAAAAAAAAATCAAGTTCAACAAAAAACAATAATGGAGAAGATGGCTAACTATTTCATTAGTTGGAGCTAAAATTTCCCTCTCTCATACCCACTCCCGATTCCGCATATATTGATATGCAGGTTTGGAAAGACATTACTTTTTAGTTCATCTGTGCTACAGATAATTTGACGGAATTCATGACTCAACGTAAGCGAGCTATTAAAGACTGTTGGCGTACAATTTTCTCCGATTTTTTTTATGCAAGGTCTTTGAGGGTTTACGGCCACATGGACCATGAATCATATTTTTGACAATAATGTCATTAAGTGCCTGGTCACTATTAGGATCTGGTATTTCAGCACTTATGATTTTGTCTATTTGGTCAGGTCTTAACTTATTTTTCAACCACACTTAAATATGCGCGTGTGGCAAACCGCGCTCTTGCCCTTCTATGGAATACATGAAAGACAATACTTCCCCAAATATTTTCCCCTTTGTAATAACAGTCATCAGCTTTTTAACTTTGATTCTAAAAACCCTCGGTACCCGAGTTAATGAGTCATTACGGGTTTTTCTTTCAAATTCATTTTTATTTATTCAATCTTAAACCAATCTTAAAGCTAGACAAAAATTCATAAAACTATCCTAATCATCCATAACTTACAACTAACTTAATGGTCCCATACGGACACTCTAAGTTAAACTATAACACTTAATACTAATGCCTTTCGGCCCTAAGATCTATTTTACTTCAATTTATATTTTTTTTATTTCTGTATTTATTAGAAAATTTTGAAAAAAACTAATATCAAGATCCTTTTTTTTTACTTAAAAACTACTTAAAATAAGGTCCTTAATATAAAACTTAAAACTAACTTAAACTACCTATTCTACCTATAAACTACTTAAAACTAGAACAACCACAGCAGCAAATCTAACTATCTAACATTTTTGTTTTTCATATTTTGTTGTCTTTTTTTTTTTTTTTATTCCATGTTTTCTTTTTTTTTATTTTAATGTTTTTTTTTAATTTTTTTTTTGTAATTATTTTTTTTATTGTTTTTTTTTTCTATTTCTTTTTGTGTGCCACCATGCCTATTCTACTTAAAACTAAACCCTAAAACTATAAAACAAGTATGTAAGCCGGCCAGGGCTTAAAACCCCATCCCGACTACCCAATATCGAGTGCCGATTGAAGCCACCAAAACTGGTTCTCCTGCTTCACCCTATCAGTTCGGTCCCGTTTGGACACAGCCCTACTGAACCGAAGGAGCTCCGCTCCGCCTTGTGCCATGACGTCCTGACTGTACGGGAGTCGCCTATCCACGGTTCTTCGTCTGACGTGGTAGATTAACGGAACTGCCAATCTATCCTGTATCAGACCGCATTTGTCTAAAAAGAGGAATGCCTCTGGTGGAATGAACCCGCTCAAGCGTGCACTTTCAAAATACTCTTCGTTCGGATAGAACGTCCCGAAAATTAAATTGTTGGTCGAAGACATAGCTCTTGCAATGTGACCTCGTACGAATTTTATCACGAAATTGTCAATTCTGTTGATTCGAGCCCCGTTGTACAGGACCTCGTTGGAATAGTAATGCACATAAGAAGATTCAGCTGTTCGATATAAGCCGGTAGAGCGTCGTAACACCCGAAACTTCTCCATCCGGGAAGGAGCAACGTTTAACCACACAGGACAACCATAAACAATCATCGGCCGTATGAGGGCCATGTACCTTCACTCTAGAGCCAAGCCGACTGCTGTAAAACAACCGTTTCTTCAGAGCGAAGGCTCCTCTGGCTCTGGTCAGAGCAGCATTTATATGTCTGTCGAAATATAAATACTGATCTAACCAGATACCGAGGTACTTCACTACACTTTTGCTCGCTAATGGCTGCCCGTGAAGATCAACGATGACAATCTTGCGCCAATTCTTGCACGTATCCCTCGTGGCCCCAGCCAACGGAGTCCGGAACAGAATTGTCTCCGACTTCTGCATGTCTATTTTCCAGTTGTCGCAATATCGCTGAATCTTGTCGAAATCACGCTGCAAAAGAATTCTAATAACCTCAACCTTTCAGGCCGTTCTGTATGCAATTAGATCGTCGGCGTTGCCTTTGTAAGACTGCCTATAGGATCGCTGGTGTAAATGATGAAGAGAATCGGCGAATTCACCGCTCCCTGTTGAAGACCATTTTTAATTAAGAATGTCGTGGTAGAAGTTACATTGCCACTTTTGACAACAAACTTTCTACCGTTAAGCATATCATAAAGTATATACAACAATGGCTTGCTTTTGGCAATCCTGCTCAGTTTTAGGTAAAGACCCTCTAACCATACGGTGTCAAAGGCCTTTTCCAAATCAACCAGAACAGCACCTGTGCATTGTTGTTTTGCTTTATTCCTTCGGATATGAGAAACGAGTTTAGACGCAGCATGAATTGTGTCATGACCCGCCTGGAACCCGAACTGTTTATCCGGAATTATTTTGTTGTCCGCAGCCCACTTAGTCAGAGCCCTATTAATGATCTTTTCGAAAACTTTGCTGATGCTCGGAAGAAGACTTATCGACCGAAGATTTGACGGGTTAGTCATTACGGGTGTGTAAAATAATATCACGGAAGCAAAATGCTCACCAGAGACCACGGCTGCGACTTCATTGATTAATGGTGCGTTATATCTTCTCTCATGTTCCCCACTTGGCGTACGGTCAGGGTGCATTATTGAATTTATAATCCTCGCCTGGCAATCTTTCTAATGCTGTTTTAAAAGTGTTAATGAGGAAGTTGTAATTGTGCAGCATTTTTTGAATTTTCAAAACAGTATCCCCTACAACTCGTTCAATGTTTTGGCACCTAGGGTCGACCTCACAATTTTCGTCACCCATGAAATGAATCTAGCTATTTTCGCAGCTTGAGCTTTGTAGTACTACGCGCTAGATTACATTTACGAGTACGTTTTGCATGCATATCAAGCTAAACGTGAACAAAAATTAAGTAAGACTAAAAGGAACAAAAAAAAGAGGCTGGGATGCGACCCACACTGATAACTTCCTATCCCGTCTTTCGATTTGTCTTGCTTAAAAGTTTGTCTCGTATAAATTTTTACCAAATTTTCGTATTTTTTTTTGTAGATTTAATTTTTCATGAAAAAACGGCGGACTGTTGGATTTTTACATAAAACTTACTGAATATCGAAAACAATATTTTCTGTGAAATAGAATGAGTTTGAAGCCAATATTTTTAATTTTTGAAAAGTTATTTGAGTCGAAAGTAAATTTTTACCAAGTTTTAGTATTTTTTTTAGAGTTTTATTTTTTGTAAGAAAACTGTCAATTCGATTTTTTTCAAAATTTTATCGAATGTTGAAAACAATATTTCTTATAAGATAAAATTAGTTTGAAGCCAATATTTCAAATTTTTGAAGAGATATTTGAGTCGAAAATCAATTTTTACCAACTTTTATTAATTTTTTTAAGGTCTTAATTTTTTGTAAAAAAAACTGTCAAAAACATTATTCTGCCTTGCACAAAATTGTTTTGGAGATGAAATCATACTTAAGTCGAAAAATTTTGGAGGTGACAAAACTTTTGGAAATTAGAAACCTTTTGGAAAATCTTATTTTCAATAGGCTCTTTTTCACAGTGATAGATGTTATAACTCCAAGACGGTGAGGTTTCTGCAGTGGTCGCTCCTTTACAACATATTTATTTCTTTTCGCAAACTTTTGTTTATCTTTTTTAAAAAAAAAAGAATGCAGCTAAATATTTTATAAACAGATTTCATGAAAGCTTTCGATCACAAACTTTTTATAAGAAAGCTTTTGACAATGGGATTTTAACTTGGTTATCTTAAATGGTTGGAATGATATTTATAGAATCAATCCTTTTTGTTGAGGTTTTATTAGGCCTGCCTCAGAATAGTCATTTAGGGCCTCACCTTTTCAACCTATTCGTCAAGAACATTCCAGGTTCTTTAAAATTTGCAAATTGTCTAATGTTCGCAGATGAATTGAAATTATATTTTTTAGTATCTTCAATTGACGACTGTCTTAAGATGCGGTTTGTCAGTGTGTCAGTTCTTATAATCATCTTTAAAATAAAATATATCATCTTTAATGTAAAATATTTTAACCGTTTTGTTCAACACTTAAAGTGCTGTTTAGTTACAGTTTTGGTTTTGACATTATTACAGTGATAGGTCAAAGACCTTAATGTTATATTTGACACAAAGTTTATAGATTAACATACTCGTATTATTAATAATACTGATATTAGAATAATGATGAATAAATAAATACTAGTATAAAGCAATTGTTAAACAAAATGGTCGAACATTTTAGCTGGAATTTATTCAAATTAGCCGCACGAGCCACTTGCTCGAAATATTTTTCGAAACGTAACTACTACGTATAAAAGTATTAGTAGAATGATGTTTGGTGCATATAGGACTTTTATACAATAGGTCAGCGGTTAAATCCTTGCCTATGCTAGCCAACATTTTTTAACGGGTATTACATCTTGCGAGAAATCCTACAAGAGTTATTCTTGTCATAAAAAGAAAACAAAATTGATCAAGGTACCCTCCATCCCTGAGAACATTACTTACATACAGGAATGTTTGATATTTGTAAGGAAATAGGACCTACAGACTGTTACTCTGTATTATTTATTTTAAATTGACCTGAAGTGCATTTCACAGTTTTATAGTTCAATATGAGAAAACAGAGAGAGGGGAGAAGAGTTGTTTTCACTAAGGTAGCTCTTCTTATCTAGACGGCAGCAGAGGAACTCCCGAGATGGAATCAACGGTGGCGTCTGCAGTTCTAGTAAGGTTGAAATACTTAGTGAATACCTTATAGGTCTTCTACGACTTATTCGGAGCTCAGGTCTATAAGGAGCGGTATTATCCGGCTCCCCGTCCTTGGAGTTATATTAAGGATCTGGCCCTCCAGGTTGGGGGTTGTGCCGTCGGGATGACTTCCTAACCACGTAAAAACATCACAATTGCGAAGCACCAACAAGCCTCGTGACAACGAACTTCGGATATAGACGCGGAATGTTAGGGGCGAAACGTCATGTTAGCCAGTACGCGTTTTCCACACCTCAAAATCCACAAAGGAACTTGGACTTCTTCAGATTAATCCACAATCAATCAGATTGACTATATTGCGATAGACGCAAGACACGCTTCCAGCATCATAGATGTCCGAACTCTCCGAGGAGCTAACATCGACTCGGACCACTACCTAGTTGTAGCCAAGGTAGCACTTCGGATTTCTAGACCCAAGGCAAAACAGGGAGGTGCTGGGAGAAGGCACAACGTCGAACGACTACAATCGCATGAGATCCCCAAATCCTTTTTCAGATTCAATCAGAAAAGCCGCCTCTGATGTGCTGGGTAACAAGAAGGAACCCCTGGTTTGATGAGAAATGTCGGCAGGCAAATTCAGCCAAACAACATGCACGCAAAGCGGCGCTGCATAAAAGGACGAAAGCTGCTCATGAGCTCTATGAGCAGAAGATGCGAGAGGAACACCGACTTCTCAGAAGGAAAATGAGTGGGCATGAGAAGAGTGCGGTTGAAGATATTGAGAGGTTTAAAAGCAGGAATGAAGTTCGAAAGTTTTATGAACAGGTGAAACGAAATTCACAGGTACATAAACCTAGAACCGAAGGCTGCAAAGACGAAAGTGGAAACATCATAGTGGAACCGCAGTCAATGCTGAGGATATGGAAGGACCACTTCTGCAGACTGTATAAGGGCGACGACGAACTGAATTCCGCTGTCAGGCAGGATGATTCATTCAACATAGACGACGAAAGCCAACAATCTGTAGTTTAACAAAGCCGCTGGAGTGGGTGGCTTGAATGCCGATATGGTCGGAAGAAAGCATGCCCGATGAATGGAACCTCAGTATTGTTTGCCCGATTCTTAAAAAAGGATACCCTCTTAACTGCATCAGCGATAGGGGCAATAGTCTTCTTAACATCGCTTACAGAATCTTCTCTGCAGTAATATGTGAACGTCTAAAGCTCATCGTCAGAACCTGATAGGTACTTATCAGTGTGGCTTCAGACCAGGAAAGTCCACTATCGACCAAATATTCACAGTACGGCAGATCATGGAAAAAACCCAAGAATAATAAATCAACACTCACCATCTTTTCATCGATTTCAAGGCCGCATATGACAGCATCTACAGGAACGAGCTGTATAGAGCCACGTCTGTCAAACTCGTCCGTTTGTGCAGGATGACCACGAAGAACGGACGGTGCTCCATAAAGGTTGGAAACAACTTTCGATATCAAAAAAGGTTTTAGACAAGGTGATGCACTGTCATGTAATTTTCTTAACATCGTATTTGAAAGAATAGTGCAGAGCTTAAAAGTCACAGTTTTTGAAAAGATTTGTATATACATTCTTACAAATTTTTTACCATCATTGAAATGTTTTTCAACATTTTTTATGTAGCTTAACATTCAATTGGAACAAACTCAAATGTACAGAACACTTCTCATGAAGAATGGGTAGTTAACCAACAACATTCCACTTTACCACAATTTCACACTCCATGTCAATATTTTGAACATACTCACATAAATTTACACTAATCTTTCAAAATTATTAATTTTACATATATAAATATTCGTCTAAGCCTCCTTTCAAGTTCCTATTGTTATGAATTCATTGCGACTAATTGCCTCCATATTACCATATGTACTCATACCTAACCTACCACTCTTTTTCAAAAGGTATATAAATGATTTCTAAATCCTTCACTGCTGATGCGGCCCCAGCCTCGGCCAAAATTTGCTATCTATACCTACCCCACCTCGCAAACTACAGGTCGCTTCGTTATTGTATTCATTGGTATTGTTCGCTGTCAAGACCGTGCAACGCCACTACCAAGCGTACTTTCGACATAACACAATAGCATATTATTAAGTGCCCTCATTCCCTAAGAGTTTTCCAGAGATTTACTCCAAACCAGAACCCGCCACAAGCTTTACCCAGTAGTTAGGCAATATATAAGTGGGATGTTGAATTACCCTTAGAAATATATATAGAGAGAGAGTTATAAACCAGCTCAGAAGCTCACAGGTCAAATATTACAAAACAGCTTTCAACCAAACGAAACCCCACCCGCAACCAACGCAAAGTTTCAACTCATACCTAAATGGCTTCAGTTTAATGTGGTGTAGTGGTGGGTTGTCGTGGGTTAGCAACGCAATCAAGTGGAAAACAACACAATAGCATGTGAAGACCACATACCCATTTTCCAGCACCTTTTAAATGCCACCCATCGCAATTTGCAAACAAATTCAATCCTAGCCTTGCCGCCGCAGCGCCGCCGCCGCCACGCCATACACGCCGCAAAACCGAAGAACACCAGCAGTGCTTAAAACAACGCAACGCAGGGGTCATTTACAATGTTTTACAATGGAAACATGCATGCGCCAAAAAGCACCCGCAACCATATTATCATCAGACCAGGCAACAGAGCCCCAAGCAACCAATAAAGTAGCCTAGAATTATGGGAGTTGTGAAAAAGTGATGTCACTTTATTAAAATTCTTCTTATTTTTTAATAATTAGAGAGTACTTTAGTTTTGTTTTTTTATTAAAAAATGCAATGATAAGGAAACCCTAGTAAAACATTCCACATTCTGGCAGTGCCGCCAAACAACAAATATCTGTTATGGAAAGCACAACGGTGCATTTAAAGAGTGCTACGTTTGAATTGTTTAAGTGCAAAAATACAACCAGCTGGTTTTCTAAAGCATAATTCGTAAAAATGTAGTACCCGTGGCATGATGGTTAGTGCAATGAACTGTCATGCCAGAGGTCTTGGGTTCGATACCTGCCTGTGCCATCTAAAGTTTTTATTCACGGGTACTGCCTCTTGCGAGGAATTGACAAATTCTCCAAGAGTAATTCTTGTCATGAAAAAGTGCTTTCTCAAATTAGCCGTTCGGATTCGGCCTAAAACTGTAGATCCCCTCCATTCCTGACAACAGTACTCGCACACAGGAATGGTTGAGAGTTGTAAGTCACTAAGCCCTTGTTCCCAACGGAGTGTTGCGCTACCCAATTTATTTATTTATTTAATTCGTAAAAATAATGCTAAAAGAAAGGGTGAGACAAGAAGATCTGATTCGAAGACGGCGAACCAGCGATGGAAATGAATATACGATGCTTTTGCCAGCAATAATATTTTCTAAATATTGTTCAAGAGTTTTAAATAAGGTACGGAGCACCAGTATAGAGATTTTAAGTTATGTTCAAACTTTGGATATGGTTTTTATATCATAACTAAGCCAGATCGGAGAGAACCAAATCTAATTCTCCTTCTTCACTTCGGTAGATTAACGGAACTACAAATATATTCCGTATCAAACAGCATCTATCTAAAAAAAGGAATACCTGCCTCTGGTGGGACGAAGCAGCTCAAAAGTGCATTTTTATAGTATTCGTCGTTGGGATAGAACGCCCCAAAAATTTTATTGTTGGGCGAAGATATATGTAGCTCTTGAAATGTGATCTTAAACGATTTTATCACGAAATTGTCAATTCTGTAGATTCGAGTATAGGGCCTCCTTTGAATAGCAAGGAACATAAGAACATTCGGCTGTTTGACATAAGCCGGTACATTGTCGTAAGAACTGCCGGCACCAACACCCGGAATTTTTCCATCTAGGAAAGGGTAACTTTGAACCGCACAGAAAAACCGTAAATGTTTATCGGCCATATGAGGTCCATGTAGCGAATTACCTTCATTCTCGGTTCAAGCCAATTTCTGCAAAATAGTCGTTTTGTCAGGTACTGGTCCGAGTAGTTTTTATGTCTGTCGAATGAAAAAAAAAACTGATCTTAGCAGATAACGAAGTTCTTCACTACCCTTTTCCTCGTTAATAGCTTCTCGTGAAGATCAACAATGACTATCTTGTGCCAATTCTTGCACGTGCCAGATGTGCCGACATCTGCATGTTTATTTTCATTTTCCATTCGTCGCAATATCGCTGAATCTTGTCGAAATCGCTCTTTAAAAGAATTCTAATAACCTCTACACTTCGTGCTATTGACATAGTTTGACTACCTTTTGGATCGCTGCGCTGGTGTAAACGCTGAAGGCAATCGCCGAATCCACCAGATCCCGTTGCATACCATTTTAAATGTGGACTATTTTAGTAGAAGTTATATTATCACTTATGAAAACAAGGTTTCTACCTTTAAGCATATCATAAAGCATATACAACAATAGTTTACTTATGCCAAGTCTGTTCAGTTTGAGATAAAGACAATCTTACCATACGGTGTCGAACGCTTTTTCCATATAAGCACATGTGCTTTTTCACAGCAGATGGTTGGCGATACATATACCTATAATTCCCAGATTTTTAGTTTCCTTCATGCAAGTGCTATTTAAAGACTTTAGCAAAGGTGGCAAATTATGCTCTTATGACAAAAAGCAGGTTTGAGTTTTTGAACTATTTAATTTTACACTATTTTTAATTTCTCAAATTAACAATGCTGTCAAGGCCTAAACCAGCATGCATCTCCAACCAGCTTGGTCCCTAGCTAGTTGTCTCCAGTTTGACACGATAAGTGGGTTGGGATCCTCTCCCACTTGCTGGTATACGCAAGTGGCAATGATTTGCATTCTTAATCTACTTCTATCCCTCGGGATAGGAATCAAAGAACTTCCCTAGTGGACCCATCTAAGTCGTTGGACTTTTATTCTTTTGGTTCGTCCTCGTACCTCCTCTATTCTCCATCTATGCAGATGGGACCATAAACTACCCGCAGAAATTTTGTTCTCTAAGCATCTTATGACGTTCCCATCTGCCCTTAACTTCTTCTCAGCTTTTGTCCCAATGTTTAAAACCATTGACAACAAGCTTTGATTTTCCAATTATGTCAATATCGTTGTCGTATCCGAATAATTAGATGGACCTTTGGAATATTGTGCCTTTAAACTAAATACATAAATTGGGTGGCGCAACAGTCCGTTGTGAACCAGGGCCTAGTGACTTACAACTCTCAACCATTCCTGTGTGCGAAAACTTAATTTTTAAAATTAAGGTGGTACGGGTAGGGATTGAACCCAAGACCCTTGCATGACAGTCCAACGCACTAACCATCATGCAACGGTTGCCTTTAGTGTTCATAAATTTTGCACAATTCTTTCCAGAACGATGTTGAAGAAGTCGCACAACAGTGTATAGCCTTTTCTAAAACCTTTTTTGACATGAAAAGCATCGATGAGATCTTTTCCGACCTTGAAAAAACAGCGTTTATTATTCATCGTCATTCTGCACAAACGGACAAGTTTGACAGGGATGCCCAATTTAGAGATTGCTCTGTAAAGCACTTCCGTACCTATAGATGCTGTCATAAGCGGCATTGAAATCGATAAAGAGATGATGGGTATCGAATAGAATAAAGATGCAAATTCGTATGCAAATGTAGTGCAACATTGAAGAACATCGTTTCAGAACTATTGCCGGCCTCGGACCAAAGGTTTCGTTGGAATTGGTATAGATATGCGAAAATTGTCTGGTTGACTCAGGCGTTGAGAAAGTCTTAATTTTTTTGTATTAAGTTTAAGTTGAAGATTTTTCTTGATTTTAATAATTAAGAGTTTAAAATGAACAATTTTTTGTAAGCTGAAACAATAATCTCTGAAAGATAAGACTCTTTATGAAATGGTGGGTCCGACTGTGGAAAATGTCATAATATTTTTTCTAAAGAATGCAAAATTGCCTAAAGCTTTTCGTCGATATCTAACACACGAAATTTATCATTAAAAACCGTAAAGTTGAATTTTTTCGCTTTTTTTGTAAAAGTACATTTTTACTGGACTACTAGCCTCTTACCATCGTACATTTTTTCAAGGGCAAAACTTTTCTTATGTTATTTGTTTGTCTACCGTTTATTTTCTCCTGAACAACAAAGTGGCAACACTTGTATTTTAAAATGCCACAACCAATGAATATAATTCGTGAAACAATATGTATCTATAGTTCCGACATCTCCGGGGTTCGGGCTACGACAATCGGAACTCGGAACACCAAACTAGAGAGATATTGGTATTTTCAATGGAACAAGTTCAGTATCTGCAGATGTAATTTAATTAAATTTATGGCATTCATCCAGTATCCAACCATGAGGATATAAAGAGAGAAGAGCATTTCAATGCTGCTGAAAATGTGAAAACCCTTTTCACCTCTTCAATTCAGCTCAAGGTAGGTATACATTTCGAATACAAAATACGATTTTAACTCGAAAGTTGTTGCCAAACATTATGTGCAATGTGTGTGCAGGAAAGGTCCTTTGGATGTAGTCTGTATCTATAGTAAAGTGTAGAAATGACTATGCCATCTCCGCATCTTCGTCCTTATTGAAGGAGTAACTTTGGTAATTCTTTATGAATACTGAAACTTCTAAATTTTGTCTCTGATAATTTCTCCTTTATAATACACTTTCGTCTTCGTCCTTTTTCGTCCCGTATTCTTCTTTACTTGCGTTTTGAACTTTTGTTTTGTTCTAGAAAATTGTTTTCTGTAAATGAAGAAAGAACCCAACGAAGTCTGTGGCACGGAATGGAATTCTTTTATTTCAAATTTGATGTCTGTGTCTTCTTTTATAACGAATTCTTTCAGAGTTTAGAACGCATAATATTACGGAGCTGCAACTCTAATTTATATCTTCTTAACCTGTTTTAACGATAAAATTCGAATAAAGAGAGTTCAAGAAAAGGGAAGGCCCTGAAAGGTGATCTATATTGAAAAATAATGCAAAATTGGGTTTAGTTGATATTGAGAATAAGTCTTAAATTTTAGCTTAATTAAAAGCCTGCATAACCCAAAAGGGTTTTGTTTAGAAGTGAACAAAATTCGTAATCAATTTTTGTCAGCTTTCAAGCGATATTCTCAGTTGAAAATATTCTTCTAATGTCAAGTCGGGAATTCACATGAAAAAGTTGTACAGATTCGTTCTTTACAGAAAATGAATATTTTCTCCAAGCTTTAATTTTTGAAACTGTCAAACTGAAATAATCTAAAAGCAACCAAAAATTGATAACATTTACAGTGTTACCAATTATAACTTCTATACGAAATCATTTCGTTCTTGACCTTGGCCTTCCAATGTTCTATAAATAAAACTGTGATTAACTTTTAACTTCACTTCTTTCAAACACCGCTAATTTTTTTACACGTTTCTTTATTTTTTCGTCAAAAAATCACTTATTCAGCCTTATGCCTTAGCAGCAGCTTGCTTGGTAATATCATCCTTGAACCATTGACCGACCTTGCTAGCCATGATGCACTGGAATCCCTTGTAGGCCCATTTGGCAGCTGGTTCGTTTGTTGGGTTCTTGTTGCAATTGCTCAAAATTGGAATCAATTCTTCAGCATTAGCCTTGTCCTTGTATAAATCAGCAACATGTTCAACATTGTAACCGGTCTTGTCATTGAACAATTCCAAAGTAGAGAACACACATTTGATGTCTTCATGGACAAGCTCCTCATCGGGGTATTCGAATTGTTGGAGTTTTTCTAATAGAGAAGCAGGGATCTTAAGTTTTTCTGCGCAAGCAGCACTGGCCTTGAAGAAGTCATCTTCAGTCTTATCCTGGAATGCGGCTGAAGAGGCCTAAAGAATAAAATATTAAATTATTAATTTATTTATGACTTTGTAAACAAATTATTTAAACTTACCAAGGCAACCATGCAAAGGGCGAAAACTGCAGCGAAAAGTTTCATTTTGAGAATTGAGGTCTGTTCAGGTTGAATATCACAACTGCTAAGATGAAAAATCACTCCATGGATCAGCTTAAGTAGAAAATTTTGCCACTGAATACAAAAAAATACAAAAGGCAATCAAAATGTGTGCTATACAAAGAACACAAATACATTGATATAGCTCCATCACTACAACATTACAAATAAGTAAGACAGATAATTTAAATCACATTTTTTAATTATTATTATTATTGGTCTTGATCTTAAAATGAAATTTAAAGTTTGTTGTAGCTCACGGTGTTATTTGTTGTATAAGGCATTAAAATTATCACAAAGGTCGATCAGTAAATAATAAAAGGTCAGTAACTGATAGGTGGTATAAGGCTAAGCCACCTAAATATATTTAGTTTGAATTTTAATCATTAATGTCGTTGACATATTCTGTTCTTCTGAAATGATAAGGAAAATTTACAAAAGAACAATACGATGCCAAAAAAATAATTCTTCGAAAGTTATATTGATAATTGTATAAGATTTGAGAAAGGTTTTGAGCATATACACAGGGAGATTAAATATTAAATTAGTTTTAATGTGTTCAATCAAATCTGTAGCTAATCAGCTACACGTATAACTTTTAACAAAAGCAGCACTTTAATTTTTTAACTATCTATACACAAATGATTTAAGAGCCTATGATTTTTTTAATTAGTTTAAATACATAGTTTTGTGATATTGCATTAAAGTAAAAATATGTTAAGGTCTATCAAATCGTTTATCGATACTTTTACAAGCAATTGCTTTCCCCCCTACGCCGATATATAAATTGATTCTTTTTTCAGCCGCACATCAAGAATATAGAATTCTGTGTCAACCCCCCTTTTCGCCAGCCTTTGCCAAAGAAAGAGTGGGTGACTTCAAATACATTTGTTGTTATTGCAAAAATCCTTTTATTGACTTTTTGTATTTATCCGTCCTTAAAATTACTAACATATTTACTTTCGTACGTGTGGGGGCTTCTTTTTTGTCTGCCATATCTCATGAACCAGTTGAGATATCGACTTCAGATAAATTTAACTTTATTCATTGCCATACAAAATTGGTGTAAGCTTGAATTAGATTAGATATTATTTTAAAAATTATTTAGTTAATTTTTTTTTCCAAAATCTAATTTAAAGTTTTTTTTATAAAAAATAAAAACCTGACACAATTTCAAAAAATTGATAAAATAAAATGCACGACTGGGTCCTACGAACTTGCAGATGTATCCAAAGAGTATGTTTCAAAATATTTCCGGTATTTTAAGATTTAAAAATGAACCTGCAAGAAAGTTTATATTCGAAAATTTAAACAACATTGGAACTAACAATAAGTCTTTAATTTTCAATTCTTTAGTTTTAAAATATTTTTGATCATCGAATATAATAGAGACCAAATAAAAGCTCAAGCAGAAAAAATTATTGAAGGCGACTTAAAACATTGACTTATAAATTTGAGATCAATCGACCTAATGATTTGGGCTGAAAAGGCTAGGATAGACAAACACACGGACAGAATTTTTTCGACTTTTCTGCCATCGCATCGTAATGTCATTTTTGAATAAAATCTCCGGTTAAAATTTGTTTACAAATAAAAAAGTTGCTTAAAGCCGCAAGTAAAATTTATATTCGACTCAAATATGTATCTGGAATGCAAGGAAAGATATTGACTTATAACTTGCTCAATCTTAATATTCATTAAGATGTAAGAACATTATAAACAAAATCTAGCTAACAGCGTTTTTTATTTAAATTAAAGTATTCCTTGGCAAACTTTTTTCTCTGATTTTTTTACAATGTTTAAATTTTAATTTTTCTTTACACTTTAAGAAAACCGAGGTACATATGTATGTAATTCAAACACAAAAAACGTGAATAATATACAATTTTTGCATTTTGGTGAACAAATATCAATTATAGGTATGTGTAAAAAATGTTTTAAAAAAATTAACTTGCTATTTAAAAAAATGAAAATCAAATATTATGCATAACAGAGTCTGAACCAGAGAACGTATGCGCCCTTTTGCAAGTACAACCCACCTTTTCGGACAAACTATACAGGGTAAGGATTTGAGGTTATTTCTACACTACCCGTGTTTTGTGGGAAAATCTATCAATAGTGTAGTAGTACTTTACACGAATAACAAAAACAATATCCGTAGTATGAATAACATCGATAAAAGTTAAAGTAGAATCTTACTACGGATGGATTTTTGACATTTATAGGAGTCTCGAATGGATCTTATGTTATTTCGTTCTCAAATGTTGGTACGATTGATATTGCATTCGTTTTTCGATGTCTGTGTTCGTTGAGTAGTTGTGCATTTAGAATCATGCGTTTTCCATTGGGGAAACAAAATCAATCTGTTACTGTTAATATTATTGGACTAACTGGGCTTATTTTACAAGAGAAAATAATAGAAAAGATAATTAAGTTGTGTTATGCTTCCACCAAAGGTTTATCTCAGTTTAGATTGAATAAATCGTGTTGGTGTTTTCACCACACAAGAAGATTTAAAAATGATTAAGTTTGACAGCACTCTCTAAAATACAAATGGTGTTTCGATGTTTACTATGAAGTGAATGTGAGATAGTTTGATTTGTGTAAAACAATTGAGAACTGAATATTTCAGCAAAATAATATTTAAGAATATGCTGCCTACTCAATGTGCATTTCTTTTTTAATTTCATTTAAACAACACAATATTTTTGTACACAAACATGCAAATAAACAGACCATAATGCATTATCTGTAAAACCACTCTTCCACACAGGTTTTTCTTCACAAATATTTGAATCAAGCTTATTTCAACTCGATTCAAGTATATAAAGAATTGTCCTGTTTTTTCTGCCTACAGAAATTTAACCTTTGAAAAAAAATCTCTGACGGTGCAAGAAACAGTATAAGTGTTAAAAAATTTTGAATGGAAAGCACTCTATTAATTTTTGAAAACCATTTATACATAAAAGATGTTAATTAAAGGGTGATTTTTTTGAGGTTAGGATTTTCATGCATTAGTATTTGACTGATCACGCGGGATTTCAGACATGGTGTCAAAGAGAAAGATGCTCAGTATGCTTTGACATTTCATCATGAATAGACTTACTAACGAGCAACGCTTGCAAATCATTGAATTTTATTACCAAAATCAGTGTTCGGTTCGAAATGTGTTTCGCGCTTTACGTCAGATTTATGGTCTACATAATCAACCAAGTGAGCAAACAATTAATGCGATTGTGACCAAGTTTCGCACTCAGTTTACTTTATTGGACATTAAACCAACCACACGAATGCGTACAGTGCGTGCAGAAGAGAATATTGCGTCTGTTTCTGAGAGTGTTGCTGAAGACCGTGAAATGTCGATTCGTCGCCGTTCGCAGCAATTGGGTTTGTGTTATTCGACCGCATGGAAGATTTTACGCAAAGATCTTGGTGTAAAACCGTATAAAATACAGCTCGTGCAAGAACTGAAGCCGAACGATCTGTCACAACTTCGAATTTTCAGTGAATGGGCCCTAGAAAAGTTGGCAGAAAATCCGCTTTTTTATCGACAAATTTTGTTCAGCGATGAGGCTCATTTCTGGTTGAATGGCTACGTAAATAAGCAAAATTGCCGCATTTGGAGTGAAGAGCAACCAGAAGCCGTTCAAGAACTGCCCATGTATCCCGAAAAATGCACTGTTTGGTGTGGTTTTTACGCTGGTGGAATCATTGGACCGTATTTTTTCAAAGATGCTGTTGGACGCAACGTTACGGTGAATGGCGATCGCTATCGTTCAATGCTAACAAACTTTTTGTTGCCAAAAATGGAAGAACTGAACTTCGTTGACATGTGGTTTCAACAAGATGGCGCTACATGCCACACAGCTCGCGATTCTATGGCCATTTTGAGAGAAAACTTCGGAGAACAATTCATCTCAAGGAATGGACCGGTAAGTTGGCCACCAAGATCATGCGATTTGACGCCTTTAGACTATTTTTTGTGGGGCTACGTCAAGTCTAAAGTCTACACAAATAAGCCAGCAACTATTCCAGCTTTGGAAGACAACATTTCCGAAGAAATTCGGGCTATTCCGGCCGAAATGCTCGAAAAAGTTACCCAAAATTGGACTTTCCGAATGGACCACCTAAGACGCAGCCGCGGTCAACATTTAAATGAAATTATCTTCAAAAAGTAAATGTCATGGACCAATCTAACGTTTCAAATAACGAATCGATGAGATTTTGCAAATTGTATGCGTTTTTTTTTAAAAAAGTTATCAAGCTCCTAAAAAATCACCGTTTATTACCGAATTTGTTTAAATTTATTTTTATTTAAATTTTAATTTTCGTTTATCATTTAAACCTAGAAAATTATTTATTTTGATTTGCTAACCCAGTTGACGGCAATGCCATAGCTGCAAAATTCAAAAAAATGTTGAAAACAATATTTCTTATAAGATAAAATTAGTTTGAAGCCAATATTTAAAATTTTTGAAAAGATATTTGAGTCGAAAATAACTTTTGTTATTTTTTTTTAGGTTTTTAATTTTTTGTACAAAAACTGTCAATTCGATTTTTTTCAACATTTTACCGAATGTTGAAAACAATATTTCTTATAAGATAAAATTGGTTTGAAGCCAATATTTAAAATTTTTAAAAAGATATTTGAGTCGAAAATCACTTTTTACCAACTTTTGTTAATTTTTTCTTAGGTTTTTAATTTTTTGTACAAAAACTGTCAATTCGATTTTTATCAAAATTTCACCGAATGCTGAAAAAAAATTTTTCAAAAGATATTTGAGTCGAAAATCATTTTTTACCAACTTTTGTTAGTTTTTATTTTATGTTAAAGCTGCAATTGTTAAATCAACTTTTTTTTTAGAGAATCTCAATTTCCAGATGGTTTCTTACTATTTCTTGTTGAAAATTGTCCATTTTACTAGTTTTAGTTGGTTTTTCTTTTTGCTAAGTTATTTGTAACTTTTGATTTTCACAAAACTTTCTTCTATATGTGTGTTTTTTAACTTCCCATAGGAAGTTATTGTAATGGGTCCGATTTGTCAAATTGAAAATTTTGACATTTCTCGACGTTTCAAGGTCCCTAGAGTCGAAATAAAAGATTTTTAGAAAGATGTCTGTGCGTGCGTGTGTACGTACGTTTGTACGTCCGTAAGTCCGTACGTCCGTACGTCCGTACGTTCGCGACGTTTTTTTCGTCGTCCATAGCTCAAGAACCAGAAGAGATATCGACTTCAAATAAATTTTGTTATACAGATAATAAGGCAGAAAGACGCAGAAAGGGCTCTTAAGAAAATTGCGTGGGTGGTTTTTTTACCATAGCAGTTTGAAAAAAAGGTGAAAATGTTGGTTAACCCTAAATATCTTAAGAACCAAAAACGCTAGAGACTTGAAATTAATTTTATATAATATACTATAACGTGACACAAAACAGGTACATTTTTTGAAAAAAATCAATATAACGGTTTTTTTATAAATCAATAAAAGTGAAAAAAAAAGATTTGTCACCTCCAAAATTTTACGACCGAAATATGATTTCATCTCTAAAACAATTTTGTGCAACGAAGAATAATGTTTTTGATATCTGATAAAATTTTGAGAAAAATCTAATTGACAGTGTTTTTTTACAAAAAATAAAAACCTAAAAAAATGTATAAAAGTTGGTAAAAATTGATTTTCGACTCAAATATCTTTTCAAAACTTTGAGATATTGGCTTTAATTTACTTTTATCTTTCAAAACATCTTGTTGTCAACATTCAGTTAAAGTTTGAAAAAAATCGATTTGACAGTTTTTGTACAAAAAATTAAAAACCGAAAAAAAATTAACAAAAGTTCGTAAAAAATGATTTTCGACTCAAATATCTCTTAAAAACTTTGAGATAATAGGTTCTAACTAATTTTTTCTTATAAGAAATATTGTTTTCAACATTAGGATAAATTTTGAGAAAAATCGAATCAAAAGTTTTTTTACAAAAAATAAAAACCTGAAAAAAAATGTATAAAAGTTGGTAAAAATTGATTTTCGACTCAAATATCTCTTCAAAATGTTAAAATATTGGCTTCAAACTAAATTTATCTTGTAAGAAATATTGTTTTCAACAGTTGGTAAAATTTTTAAAAAATTCGAATTGACAGGTTTTTTACAAAAAATAAAACTCTAAAAAAAAAACAATACTAAAACTTGGTAAAAATTTACTTTCGGCTCAAATAGCTTTTCAAAAATTTAAAATATTGGCTTCAAACTTATTTTATTTCAGAGAAAATATTGTTTTCAATATTCAGTAATTTTTATATAAAAATCCAACAGTCCGTTTTTTCATAAAAAATAAAATCTACAAAAAATAGTGCGCAAATTTGGTACAAATACATATAGACAAACTTTTAAGCAAGACAAATCGACAGATGGGATGGGAAGTTATCAGTGTGGGTCGCATCCCAGCCTCTTTTTTTTATTATTATTCTGCCAGATCTTTTTACAGTTGTACCAATTTTTAAATAACAAAATCTGTCTACTGCCGATGTGTTTTTTTGGAATTTTCCACTATACTATTTATAGAATGCCAAAAAATACGGGTATTATTATCTGATAAATATAAAATTTATTTAAAGTTGAGGTATGGACGACAAAACAGGTTTTCCTAGCGTACAGACATGCGGACGTACGAACGTTCACCACACATGCTACGCATACATTTGTATTAAGATTCTAGAGACCTTAAAACGTTGAGAAATGTCAACATTTTCAATTCGACAAATCGGAAAGTTTACAAGTCTTGTTTTCTGTAACGGACTGTTGACTTTATTTAACTGTATATTCTTCAATAATGTATATTTCTGAATAATTGGTGCGTAATTATTTCTTTTCACATTAACATCAACTGGTCGTAAAGTAAGATAAATCAAGGCCGGGTCTTGGGGGTCTTGCATTTGATGAAATAGTTTGATTTCAAAATCTATTTTTGTTAACGAGATATTTAGGCGAAAACCAATTTTTACCAATTTTAGTTGCATTTCTTAAAAACTTGTATTTCTTAGATAAACAAAAAAAAATTGCATTTTTCTAAGAAAATTTAGGGCAGAATAAAATCATTTTGATATCGAGAATCAAATTTATAATACATTTTGTGCACTATTTGTTGTAGACTTAAATTTTTATGAGAAAACTGACTGTTAACTTTTTTTATAAAAATTAAACTGCCGAAAACAATATTTTCCATAAACTGAAATCAGTTCGAAGCAAAAGTGTTCAGTTTTTGAAAAGATGTTTGAGCCGAAAATACATTATTAACAAGTTTCAATAATGTTTTTTATGTTTACTAACTTTTAGTAATGTTTTGTTTTAAGTTTATATTTTTTGTGAAAAAACTGTCAATTCGATTTTTTTCAAAATCTTATCAGATGTTCATTGCATACAATTATATCTAATGTAATTACAAACTAAAATAACAAAACGTATCTTATCATATTAAGAAAGTAACCTCACCCCACCCAATATATATTTTTCGGCTACGGCCTCTTGGACAATTTTTAAAAAAAGCTTCGGTTATTAATTCTATTTCGCTCATATGCTAAATATAACTGAATTTAATTCTTTAAATGACAATCCTGTAGCATTGTATCGAAAATATGTATTACCTGAATTTGATACATTTTTGAATTTAAACATGTGTATGAATAAGACGATTAATGTATTCCTCTTTTGTTTATTATAAATGTATTTACAGAATTGAAAATGAACGTTGAAGTTGTTCAATCTTATCTGAATTTTGGAATAACTAGTTTCTTACAACAAAATATTAGTGAAATTAGCAATTCGATGTCATAAAAAGGGTAAAACAAAACTTTATGGAGAGATAGAATTGGAATCGTTTGCGAATTACTTATCAAATAAATCTTTGTTATAAACAATTTTTTTACTGTCTTGGAATCGAAAATTAAAAAGAGAACAATGGCCCGTATTTAGAGCATATGGAACGGAGACATATGACGGTTTTTTTTTTTTAAATACATAACAAGAAAATGTCTCATCAAAATCAATTATTTATCAATGTGTACACGTGCACTCTTATTGGGTCTCGATTTATTTTTTCAATTCATATCGAAATCTGAATAATCATGAAATATGATTACAGTAAAACCTGGATGATTGCTTCTTGTCTTGCTTAAAAGTCGCACGTAGTAGACTACAGTATGCCCCGCTTAATTGCACTGACCATTTTGTCAGATTTTTGGGTCAATTATTGTTAAGCTTGTGTACTCATTTTCATATGTTTTACTTGTTATTATTGTCAAAAATAATAAATTAACGCAGAGCAGAACAACCGGTAACCAGCATTAACATATTTCGTTTGACAAAAAACAAAAACAAACTAGCTATCATTTGTTATGCAGCGAACAGTGCTGACAACACAAGAGTGACAATTTTAGTGTGTCCACTATAAGAGAATTTATTTTTAGGTTTGTTTCATTACAATTTTTTTGTCCGTCCAACTATCCAAAAAATTTGTGTATTTAGTATTTAGTTTTTCTGCTGCATATTTTTAAGATCAATGGAGCGAGTAATTCAACCGCCTAAAAAGCTTTGCTACTACAACGGGAAATTTTCGAAACTTATTTTTTTGATCAGTTAAGCGGGATGTTCAATAAAGCGAGGTGCAACTACGCGGGGATTACTGTATTGTCATGCACTCTAATATAAAGGTGGATCTGCCAAATGATGCTTTGATTAAAAGTGTTATGCTTATTATAATAATCATGCGTGGCTTCGTGAATTAACTATATTTTAGCCGCAAAAAATATTGATGTCAACGCTCTTAACTTCAAAATACCACAGTCATATATATATATAAATACTGCAATGTCCCAAAGGCAGTAAACATTTTTGGTCATTTGTAAAAAATATGAGGAATTCTTCCTCTTCCTCGGTTCCTACGCTCGTTGTGAATGACACTCCATTTGTTAGCTCTTTAAAGAAAGCAAATCTTTTTGCTAGGCAGCCGCCAATTCAACTCTGCCAGTGAGTGTTATGACTCCGCCTGTACTTGAGCGAGTTAATGATTCTATGGGGCAAATCTTTTTTCGCACTCGTACTGTAGCGAGAGTCCTAAAAGATCTTAACATACACAAATCTGCTGGTCCGGATGGTATCCCCGCTATTGTTCTGAAGAGGTGTTCTTCATCGCTGGAAAAACCACTGCGTAAGCTTTTCCATCTGTCCTACTCCTCAGGTCTAGTTCCGAGTGGATGGAAAACCGCATTTGTCCAGCCTATTCCCAAAAAAGGCGAATCTTCCTCACCGTCTAATTATCGACCGATTGCACTTACGTCCCTTCTTTCCAAGGTCATGGAAACGCTGATTAATTATCAGCTCAAGAAATATCTTGAAGAACGGCAGCTTCTTAATGACCGACAGTATGGCTTTCGTAGCAATAGGTCCACTGGTGATCTCATGGTTCATCTCACCGAACAGTGGAACAAATCTTTACATAGTTTTGGAGAAAGTAAGATTATTGCACTAGATATTTCAAAAGCATTTGATAGGGTTTGGCATCAGGCTCTCTTATCGAAAATGCGTGCTTTCGGTTTGCATGAATCCCTCCTTCATTGGATCAGTAATTATCTTTCGAATCGTTCAATACAAGTTGTATTGGATGGATTCAAGTCTGAAAACCACAAAATAAATGCTGGTGTGCCCCAGGGCTCTGTTCTATCTCCAACACTCTTTCTCATTTTTATTAATGATCTCCTGTCTGCAACATCTAATCCAATACATTGTTTCGCTGACGATAGTACTCTTAGCTTTTCATATTCGTTTTCCGATTCACACCCCTCTTCTTCGGATGTGGAACTGCAACGACAAAATATGATAAGCTCATTGAATTCCGACCTAAACAGCATTGTTTAATGGGGAATAAGAAACCGCGTGGAATTTAATGATTCGAAAACGCAATACTGTCTTGTATCGTTAAAGCGAAATATACCCCCGCTGCCATTATCCATAAATGGCACTTGCATCGAGAAAACTGAACATCTCGATATTCTCGGTATGTGTATCACCAACCACCTTTTGTTGAACGATCACATACGCGATGTCGCCAAAAATGCCGCAAGATGTTTGGGTTTTCTAAGGCGATGCAAGAAGTTTTTCTCCCCCTCTGATCTGGCTGTTATTTACAAGACTTATATACGTCCAAAGCTTGAGTATAACTCCCATATCTGGGCTGGTGCTCCTGCAACTTACTTAAGCCTCTTGGACAGTATTGAACGTAGAGCATTTAGACTGATTGGTGATATTACCAACATAAGATCATTTACTTCACTTGAACATCGTCGAAATGTTTCTTGTCTCACCCTCTTTTACCGTTATTTTAATGGTTTATGCTCTAGAGAAATAGCCAGCTGCATTCCTCCCCTTAAACAGTTCAACCGTAATACTCGCGCTTCTAGGAATGCTCATCAATATACACTCGAGCCCAACTTCGGTCGTACTGTCAAGAACAGAGATTCGTTCTTTAGCCGTACCATGCGAATGTGGAATGCCTTGCCACACTCTGTCTTTCCCAGCTATTGCAATATTCAGGAATTCAAAACAAATGTGCACCGACATCTTTTTTCAACCCCTCTCTCCCTTTCCTAGTGCTCACACTGTGTCTACATAATAAGGGTAATATATCCCCTTGAGTGTGCGCTTATTATAAAAAAAAAAAAAGTCATAGCCCGGCAATGAGTTATTGCGTTCAAACTGATAGAATCCAACAATTCTGTTGTATTTTTGAATTTCCTGGATCTACCTGGAATGCACCGCATAATTTACAATTTAAAATATACTCACGTATCATTTTGCTTCCGAATTTAAATGCACCTAAGCTATTCAACAATTCAAAAAAGTCGTACAAAAGTTATGGGTAATGTTTTTTAAGCTACAATTTTGAATGCAAAATTGAAAGTGAAGTTGTACTCCTAATAATCTCGTCAACTCGAGTCAAACGACTCTGATTTCTTTATGGCGATGGTGTGTTATAGCGTCAAGTTTATTCAATAATACTCTTAAGAAATTAACTTAAAATTTTATTCATCAACTAGCATTAAAATTAAACAAATATTATTGATTGCAGTTTTTGAATGCTTATTAATATACAAAAATAATGAAATTTCACATTTTTTTATAATATCTTAATCGCTTTAAATAACGTGTAGGACAACGCCTGTCGGGTCTGCTAGTTTTGTATGATTTTAACGAATTTTGCTTTCAAAAAGGGAAATTTTTGGGTTCGTATTTTAAGTTTTTGTTTTTACATAAATCTAGAAAAAAGTGACTTATGTGGGTTTAGAGGGAATCACTATCCGGAACTTTCTGAATTTTGTGTTTTTTTTTTATATAGGCAATGCACTGAAGGACGTAAGAATTAATTTCAACGCAACTGTAAGTAAATTTAAAAAAATAAGATTACATTAACAATTTAAAAATAACTTTATCAACTTTTGTTAAACGATTAATTGCACAGGACTTGACAATGCTAAACCAATTAACTTGTAAATTCTCAGATAGCCTTTTCCCTTTTGAATTTATTTATGCATTTACAAGGGTAGTTGATAAGGATAACCCATAGCTTCCAATAGTTTCTTTTCCCTATAAAAACCCAACGCTGCATTGCATTTTGTATCATACTCAACTTCATCCAATTGACTTAAGTGGTTGCGAATTCCTTCAACTTCAAGATGAAAATTTTTATTATTCTTGCTCTAATAGTTTTGGTAAGAAAAATTGTTTAACATTTCAATTTCCATTGGATTTCTAATAAATTTTGTAATTCACAAAGGCAAGTGCTGAATGGAAGCCCAAATCCCGTCAGGAACTGAAGCAAGCTCGATTGGATTGCATTAAAAGTCTTAATATTCCTCAAGACTTGTTGGAAAAAGCCAATCGTCTTGAATATCCCGATACTGATCTAGTCAAGGAATTCGTTCTATGTGGTGCTCGAACCTCGGAGCTTTGGAATGAATCTGAAGGATGGCTATCTGACAGAATTATGAGACTTTTGGAAAATGATAAGAAACTTAACAAAGAAGAAGCCCGTGAAGTAATTGAAAGTTGTTTGGATGATAATAGTCAAGGTAGTTCTTTGCAAGATTGGTCTTACCGCAACTTTAAGTGCCTCATAGATAGCAGATTGAGAAGTTCAATGAAGAAGTTATTGCAGAAATTGGATTAAGAATATTTTTGATTTAACTAACAATTTGTATTTTGAAACGAATTTTAATAAAAGTTATCGAATCTTTTTAAGACCTCGAATATTAAAATTAAGTCAGGATTAAGTGGCTCTGTGAATGAATGTTTCCAAGATTTCATATAGACGTCATTACAAGAAAGACGTTTAACTGTTGCATAAAAGAAACAAAGGTTGTTAAGATCTTCTTATTGTATTAAGGTAAACCTTAGCCTTTGCTTGAAAAGCCACTCTTGCGGAAATTAGACATTTGTCTTTAAATGAAAGAAATCAGGTTGGCTTATTAAAATAATCACCTAATGCGCGAGTGTACTGATCCAGCGACATTTTACTCACAGAAGATGTACAACTTTTTTAGAATCAAATTATTATTGAGAGCCCATAGACCCCTGTTCGGATCTTCACTATACTCAAGAATCCTTAATGGTACCAGTGATGGAGATAAGCTCGCCGAATATACGTTTGTTGGTAAACAGGGAAGTTCTGTTATTGATTATGGACTGGAAGGAGGAATGTGGAATTCCATGATCACTGATTTTGAGGTGGAGCAAGTACCGTTTTCAGATCACAAGTCAATTGTCATCTATTTTAACATTGGAACATCTGAAAACGAGGAAAGTGTGAACCTACATTTGATGCCCAAACTGCAGTTGAAAGATTCAAAGGCAACTGCCTACATAAATCAATTGGATATATGTCTAAGGACCCAAGAAAGCAGTGATCTTACAACCGTCAAAGATTGTATAAGAAAGGCGGCTCCGATACTTAAGAAGCACAGTCGAAGTGGTGAGTTTAAAGAGTACGGGTTTGACTCAGAGTGCATGGTAGCAGAGAAGCAATCCTACGCGGCGCTTAAGCGGTGAGGCGAGCCAATGATGAGTTTGAAAAAAAGATTTACCTCCAACTGAACCGGAAATTTAAAACATTGTGTAAGGAGAAAATATTTTCTTACTATGAAAATGAAGCTTAAAGCCTAGTTAGTTGTAAGACCACGAGTAAGCTCTGGAAGAAAGCGCAATAAATAAATGGCAAGGTTAATGTTATCAATAGAAATCTTAATTGTGAGACTCTAAAAATGCATTACTTCGGACTGCTCAATCACTTGTCTACGAGCAGTGATACGATTCAATTTTCGCAACCAGCTTTTAACGAGGAACTTTTTGACGGAACAATCCAGAGAGATGAGGTAAATGCATCCAGGCTCAAGGATGGTAAAGCTGCTGGTTACGATAGAATACCTTCGGAATTCTGATGAACGAGCTGATGAACAAGATAACAGACATATTTAACAACTTAATGGATCACTGAATGATACTACAGGAATTGAAGGAAGCTCCATTTGTTTACCATCCAAGGTATTGCAAACTATAGATTAATTTCTTTCTTGAATGCATCATACAAAATATTTACTGCACAGTCGACTTAGAACGTGGATTGACTCATACAAGCTATTGAAAGAATTTCAAGCTAGATTTAGACTAGAATATTCCACCGTAGACAACATTTTTGTTCTACGTAGTATCGCTGATTTCTTTTTGGACCGAAACAAGAAACTATATGTTTTTTTCGTTGATTTTAGGGCAGCTTTTGACCCAATAGACCGAAATGCTTTGATGTATAAGTTGTATAGAATGGGAATGTCATATAAGTTTGGACGCGTACTGCAAAACATCTATATCGATACCAAAGCAGCTCTATGGTTTGGAGAAAACGTTTCCGATCGGTTTGAAACGATGATAGGTGTGAGGCAAGGTTGTATGTTGAGTCCAAGCTTATTTGCACTTTTTATCGACGATATCACCGATTGTTTGCCGGGAGGAGTGGAATATGCTGTAACTATTATCAAGGCCCTTCTTTTTGCGGATGATATAGTGGTGTTTGCGTACTCACCACAATCGCTGCAATTAAGGATTAATAAACTTAGTGAGTATTGCTGAACGTGAAAACTAGTTGTCAATCTAGAGAAGTCGAAAATTATGGTTTTTCGGAAAGGTGGAGGAAGAGTAGGTTGGCAAGAGTGGTAGACATTTAACAATGAGACAATCGAAGTCGTTAACGAATAGAAATATTTATTGATCATTATCACAAAACATAAAAAGAGGCTGGGATGCGACCCACACTGATAACTTCCCATCCCGTCTGTCGATTTGTCTTGCTTAAAAGTTTGTCTATATGTACTAGTATCCATTTTACCAAATTTGCGTACTATTTTTTATAGATTTTATTTTTTATGAAAAAACGGACTTTTGGATTTTTATATAAAAATCATTGAATATCGAAAACAATATTTTCTGTAAAATGAAATAAGTTTGAAGCCAATATTTTTAATTTTTGAAAAGCTATTTGAGTCGAAAGTAAATTTTTACCAGGTTTTAGTATTGTTTTTTTTAGAGTTTTATTTTTTGTAAAAAACCGTCAATTCGATTTTCTTAAAAATTCTATCGAATGTTGAAAACAATATTTTCTATAAGATAAAATTAGTTTGAAGCCAATATTTTATAGTTTTGAAAAGATATTTGAGTCGAAAATCAATTTTTACCAACTTTATTTCAATTTTTGTTTAGGTAATTAATTTTTTGTACAAAAACTATCAATTAGATTTTTTTCAAAATTTTACTAAATGTTAACAACAATATTTTTTGACAGATAAAAGTAGTTAAAAGCCAATATCTACAATTTTTGAAAAGATATTTGAGTCGAAAATCAATTTTTACCAATTTTTATAAATTTTTTTTAAGGTTTTTATTTTTTGTAAAAAAACTGTCAATTCGATTTTTCTCAACATCTTTCAGAATGCTTAAAACAACATTTCTTATAAGATAAAATAAGTTTGAAGTCTAATTTTCAAGTTTTTGAAAAGATATTTGAATCCATATTCAATTTTTACCAACTTTTGTTAATTTTTGTTCGGTTTTTAATTTTTTATAAAAAAAACTGTCAATTCGATTTTGTTCAAAATTTTACTGAATGTTGACAACAATATTTTTTGAAAGATAAAAGTAAATTAAAGCCAATATCTCAATGTTTTGAAAAGATATTTGAGTCGAAAATAAATTTTTACCAACTTTTATACATTTTTTTTTCATGTTTTTATTTTTGGTAAGAAAACTGTCAATTCGATTTTTCTCAAAATTTTATCAGATCTCAAAAACATTATTCTCCGTTGCTCAAAATTGTTTTGGAAATGAAATCATATTTCAGTCGTAAAATTTTGGAGGTAAAACATTTTTTTTTTAGTTTTTTTGATTTAAAAAAAAAGCCGTTAGATAGATTTTTTTCAAAAAATATACGTCTTTGAGATCACGTTACAGTTTATTATATAAAATTTAATTCAAGTCTCTTGCGTTTTTAGTTCGTAAGATATTTAGGGTTAACCAAAATTTTCACCTTTTTTTTAAACTGCTATGGTAAAAAAACCACCCACGCAATTTTCTTGAGAGCCCTTTCTGCATCT